>NC_142797.1:63594294-63897715 GCF_049724085.1 Artemia sp. Qi Xiang Cuo | reverse complement strand
CAATATTCGAAGCTAGTCTCCAGCAGGAGCTTAGGATAGTAGTGGTGACAATTGAGATATAAGGAGCAATTGCCCCCTATTTTTGAAAAAATAACATTTTGTGGGATTTATAATTTGAAAAAATACAAAGATAAATATTATAAAATAGCTAAATAAGGAGCTTATGATAGTATTGGGGACAATTGAGATATAATGAGCAATTGCCCCCTATTTTTGAAAAAAATACCTTTTTTTGTCATTTATACTTTTAAAAAATACAGTGTTCAATATTCGAACCTAGCTTCAGCAGGAGCTTAGGATAGTAGTGTGGACAAATGAGATAGAAGGAGCAATTGACCCCATATTTTTGAAAAATACCTTTTTTTCGCATTTATACTTTTAAAAAATTCAAAGTTCAATATTCGAACCTAGCTTCAGCAGGAGCTTAGGATAGTAGTGGTGACAATTGAGATATAAGGGCAATTGCCCCCTATTTTTGAAAAAATACCTTTTTGTGGCATTTATACTTTTAAAAAATACAAAGTTTAATATTCGAAGCTAGCTTCAGCAGGAGCTTAGGTTAGTAGTGGTGACAATTGAGATATAAGGAGCAATTGCCCCCAATTTTTTTAAAAATTACCTTTTTGTGGAATTTATAATTTTAAAAAATAAAAAGTTAAATATTCTTAGCTATAGCCTTGATGATCTTTGGTGTTTTTTTGGTTCTATTTGTAGTTAAGTTTCAAGTGCCCCCTTTTATTGAAAAAATTCCTTTGATGTTCTATTTTTCTTTTTAAAAAATACAAAGTTTTATATAAAAAAATCTGCCCAGCAGGAGATGAGATTATAAGTGGGGGCGATTTTGATCAAATTAGCACGAGCCCCCTATATTTGAAAAAATACCTTTTTGTGTCATTTATACTTTAAAAAAATATAAAGTTCAATATTTGAAACTATCGCCAGCAGGAGTTTAGTTTAGTAGGGGGGACAAATGAGAACTCAGGAGTGAGTGCCAAATATATTATAAAATACATCTTTTTGTGTCTATTATACTTTTAAAAAATACAATGTTTTATATTCGAAAAGCTCGCAAGCATGCGCGTCTGTGCTACTTTTGTACCCTTAAGTTATAAGTGGCACTTGCCCCCTCGCGTTGAAAAAAAAAATACCTTTGGGTGTCATATATTCTTTTAAAAAATAAAAATATCAAAATTCTAAGCTAGCTTCAGCAGGAGCTTAGGATAGTAGTGGTGACAATTGAGATATAAGGAGCAATTACCCCTATTTTTGAAAAAATACCATGTTGTGGCATTTATACTTTTAAAAAATACAAAGTTCAATATTTGAACCTAGCTTCAGCAGGAGCTTAGGATAGTAGTGGGGACAATTGAGATATAAGGAGCAATTGCCCCCTATTTTTTAAAAAAAAACATTTAGTTGCATTTATACTTTTAAAAAATACAAAGTTCAATATTCGAAACTATCTGCAGAAGGAGCTTAGGTTAGTAGTGGTGACATTTGAGATATAATGAGCAATTGCCCACTATCTTTGAAAAAAAATACATTTTTTTGGGATTTATACTTTTAAAAAATGCAATGTTCAATATTCGATGCTAGCCTCAGCAGAAGCTTAGGATAGTAATGGTGACAATTGAGATATAAGGAGCAATTGCCCCCTATTTTTGAAAAAATACCTTTTTGTGGCATTTATACTTTTAAAAAATACAAAGTTCAATATTCGAAGCTAGCTTCAGCAGGAGCTTAGGATAGTAGTGGTGACAATTGAGATATAAGGAGCAATTACCCCCTATTTTTGAAAAAATACTTTTTTGTGGCATTTATACTTTTTAAAAATACAAAGTTCAATATTCGAATCTAGCTTCAGCAGGAGCTTAGGATAGTAGTGGTGACAAATGAGATATCAGGAGCAATTGCCCCCTATTTTATAAAAAATACCTTTTTGTGGCATTTATACTTTTTAAAAAATACAAAGTTCAATATTCGAAGCTAGATTCAGCAGGAGCTTAGGATAGTAGTGGTGACAATTGAGATATAAGGAGCAATTGCCCCCTATTTTTGAAAAAATACCTATATGAGGGGTGCCTGCCCACAGGTCAATACCCGCACATGAGGGCTAAGTTTGCTCCTTATTGCTCTCAAAAAGTCACCGTCTACTATCACGAATACTCCTAGCTGGCTTGCTTCGAAAGCAATGAACTTTTTGAACTTAGCCTAAAGTAGGAGTGCCACCGAAAACGAAGGGGCGAACCCCCTCATATAGGTATTTTTTTCAAAAATAGGGGGCAATTGCTCCTTATATCTCAATTGTCACCACTACTATCCTAAGCTCCTGCTGTAGATAGGTTCGAATAGTGAACTTTGTATTTTTTAATAGTATAATTGCCACAAAAAGGTATTTTTTCAAAAATAGGGGGCAATTGCTCCTTATATCTCAATTGCCATAACTACTATCCTAAGATTCTGCTGAAGATAGCTTCTAATCTTGAACTTTGTATTTTTTAAAATTATAAATGCAACAAACATGTATTTTTTCAATAATAGGGGGCAATTGCTCCTTATATCTCAATTGTCACCACTACTATCCTAAGCTCCTGCTGGAGCCAGCTTCGAATATTGAATTTTTTAATATTATAAATGAAACAAAAAGGTATTTTTTCAAAAATAGTGGACAATTGCTCCTTATATCTCAATTGTCCCCACTACTATCCTAAGCTTCTGCTGAAGATAGCTTCGAATATTTAACTTTGTATTTTTTACAAGTATAAATGACATAAAAAGGTATTTTTTCAAAAATAGTGGGCAATTGCTCGTTATATCTCAATTGTCACCACTACTATCCTAAGCTTCTGCTGAAGATAGCTTCGAATATTGAACTTTGTATTTTTTAAAAGTATAAATGCCACACAAAGGTATTTTTTCAAAAATTGGTGGCAATTGCTCATTATATCTCATTTGCCACAACTACTATCCTAAGCTCCTGATGAAGCTAGCTTCGAATATTGAACTTTGTATTTTTTAAAATTATATATGCCACAAAATGGTTTTTTTTCAAAAATAGTGGGTAATTGCTCCTTATATCTCAATTGTCACCACTACTATCCTAAGCTTCTTCTGAAGATATCTTCGAATATTGAACTTTGTATTTTTTAATAGTATAAATGCCACAAAAAGTTATTTTTTCAAAAATAGGGGGCAATTGCTCCTTATATCTCAATTGTCCCCACTACTATCCTAAGCTTCTGCTGAAAATAGCATCGAATATTTAACTTTGTATTTTTTAATAGTATGAATGTCACAAAAAGGTATTTTTTCAAAAATAGGGGGCAATTGCTCCTTATATATCAATTGCCACCACTACTATCCTAAGCTCCTGCTGACGCTAGATTCGAATATTGATCTTTGTATTTTTTAAAAGTATAAATGACACAAAAAGGTATTTTTTCAAAAATAGGGGGCAATTGCTCCTTATATCTCAATTGCCACCACTACTATACTAAGCTCCTGCTGAAGCTAGCTTTTAATATTGAACTTTGTATGTTTTTAAAGTATAAATGCCACAAAAAGTTATTTTTTCAAAAAAAGTGGGCAATTGCTCCTCATATATCAATTGTCACCACTACTATCCTAAGCTCCTGCTGTAAATAGGTTCGAATATTGAACTTTTTATTTTTTAAAAGTATAAATGCCACAAAAAGTTATTTTTTCAAAAATAGGGGGCAATTGCTCCTTATATCTCAATTGTCACCACTACTATCCTAAGCTCCTGCTGAAGATAGGTTCGAATATTGAACTTTGTATTTTTTAAAAGTATAAATGCCACAAAAAGGTATTTTTTAAAAAAAAGGGGGCAATTGATCCTTATAGCTCAATTGTCACCACTACTATCCTAAGCTCCTGATGGAGCTCGTTTCGAATATAGAACTTTGTATTTTTAAAAGTATAAATGCCACAAAAAAGTATTTTTTCAAAAATAGGGGTCAATTGCTCCTTATATCTCAATTGTCACCACTACTATCCTAAGCTCCTGTTGAAACTAGTTTCAAATATTGAACTTTGTATTTGCTAAAAGTATAAATGCCACAAAAAGGTATTTTTTCAAAAATAGTGGGCAATTGCTCCTTCTATCTCAAGTGTCACCACTACTATCCTAAGCTCCTGCTGAAGCTAGCTTCGAATATTGAACTTGTATTTTTTAAAAGTAAAAATCCCACAAAAAAGTATTTTTTCTAAGATATTGGGCAATTGCTCCTTATATCTCAATTGTCCCCACTACTAACCTAAGCTCCTGCTGACGCTAGGCTCGAATATAGAAGAATGTATTTTTAAAAGAAAAAATGACCCAAAATAGTATTTTTTCTAAAATAGGGGGCAATTGCTCCTTATATCTCAATTGCCACCACTACTATACTAAGCTCCTGCTGTATATAGATACTATTATTTATAAGTGTATTTTTTTTAAGATTTAAGTAAACAAAAATGATAACGTACATTATGTGTTTTCACGAGAAACATCTAGAACACGTTGACAAAATAATCGAATAAGTTTATGGTTACGAGCTCTTTTACTCTTGTCCATTTAAAATATTTATTTAATATAAGACCCAAACATGAAAATTATCAATAAAATTTGTACCGTGATCCTTCTATATAACGTTTCCCAACTCCTATCCTACGCTTCTGCTGAAAATAGCTTCGATTATTGAACTTTGTATTTTTTAAAAGTATAAATGCCACAAAAAGGTATTTTTTCAAAAATAGGGGGCAATTGCTCCTTATATCTCAATTGCCACCACTACTATCCTAAGCTCCTGCTGAAGCGAGCTTAAAATATAGTACTTTGTATTTTTTAAAAGTATAAATGCCACAAAAAGGTATTTTTTCAAAAATAGGGGGCAATTGCTCCTTATATCTCAATTGTCACCACTACTATCCTAAGCTCCTGCTGGAGCTAGATTCTATTATTTAACTTTGTATTTTTTTAAAAGTAACAGTCACGAACTAAAGTATTTTTTCAAAGATATGGGGCAATTGATCATTATATCTCAATTTTCCCCACTACTATCCTAAGATCCTGCAGGCTAGAGCTATGACGAGTTTTCATTGTATTTTTTAAAAGTTTAAATCCAAAAAAAAAGTATTTTTTCAAGTATAGGGGGCCAGGACATAAAAGCGATCACGTCTACCCTATGCTCGCCTCAGCTAAAACTTGCTCTATTTTCTAATAGTTTACATTGTATTTTTTAAAAGAATCCTTGCCACCATAAGGTATTTTTTCTCAATTAGGGGGCCCTAGCGCATTATATCTCAATTTTCCACACTACTAACCACCTCTCCTGCTGGCGCTCTCTGTGACTATATCACTGTGTATTTTTTAAAAAGAAACCAATCAAAACTAAAGTATTTTTTCATAAATAGGGGGCAATTTCTCCTTATATCTCAATTGTCCCCAATGCCAACCTAAGATCCATCAGGAGTTAGCGTCTAAAATATTAATTTGTATTTTTTAAAAAGTATCAATTCCGAAAAAAAGTATTTTTTCTAATATAGGGGGCACTTGCTCCTTATATCTCAAGTGTCCCCACTACGATCCTAAGCTCCTGCTGGAGCTAGATTCAAGAATTGAATTTTGTATTTTTAAAAGTATAAATGCCACAAATTAGTCTTATTTCTAAAATAGGGGGCAATTGCTCCTTATATCTCAATTGCCACCACTACTATCCTAAGCTCCTGCTGAATCTAGCTTCGAATATTGAACTATGTATTTTTTAAAATTATAAATGCCACAAAAAGGTATTTTTTCAAAAATAGTGGGCAATTGCTCCTTATATCTCAATTGTCACCACTACTATCCTAATCTCCTGCTGAAGCTAGCTTCGAATATTGAACTTTGTATTTTTTAAAAGTATAAATGCCACAAAAAGGTATTTTTTCAAAAATAGGGGGCAATTGCTCCTTATATCTCAATTGCCACCACTACTAGCCTAAGCTTATGCTGAAAATAGTTTCGAATATTTAACTTTGTATTTATTATAAGTATAAATGACATAAAAAGGTATTTTTTCAAAAATAGGGGGCAATTCCTCCTTATATCTCAGTTGTCACCACTACTATCCTAAGCTCCTTCTTAAGATATGTTCAAATTTTTAACTTTTTATTTTTTAAAAAGTAAAAAGGCCAAAAATAGGTTTTTTTTATAATATATTTGGCAATTGCTCCTTATTTCTCAATTGTCACCACTACTATCCTAAGATCCTGCTGAAGATAGTTTCAAATATTGAACATTGTTTTTTTTTAAAGTATAAATGCAACACAAAGGATTTTTTTCAAAAAAAGTGGGCAATTGCTACTTATATATAAAAAGTCCCCACTACTATCCTAATCTCCTGCTGGATATATTTTCGAATATTTATCTTTGTATTTTTAAAAGTATCAAAGCCACATTCAAGTATTTTTTCAAAAGTATGGGGCAACTCCTCCTTATATCTCAATTGTCACCACTACTAACCTAAGCTCTTGTTGGCGCTAGCTTCGAATAGTGAATTTAGTATTTTTAAAAGTATAAAAGACACAAAATGGATTTTTTTATAAAAAATGGTGAAATTGCTCCTAATATCTCAATTGACACCACTACTATCCTAAGCTCCTGCTGGAGCTAGTTTCGAATATTGAAGTTTGTATTTTTAAAAGTATAAATGCCACAACAAAGTATTTTTTAAAAAATAGGGGGCAATTGCTCCTTATATCTCAATTGTCACCACTACTATCCTAAGCTCCTGTTGAAGCTAGTTTCGAATATTGAACTTTGTATTTTTCTAGAAGTATAAATCCCAAAAAAAAGTATTTTTTCAAAATTAGGGGGTAATTGCTCCTTATTTATAAATTGTCATCACTACTAACCTAACATCCTCTTGGAGATAGCTTCTAGTCTAGAACTATGTATTTTTTTAAAAGAAACAAACATAATAACAGGTATTTTTTCAAAGTTAGGGGGCAATTGCTCCGTATTTCTCAATTGTCAGCTCTACTAACCTAAGCTCCTGCTGGAGCTAGCTGCTAATATTGAAGTTTGTATTTTTAAAAGTATAAATGCCCCAAAAAAATATTTTTTCTAAAATAGGGGGCAATTGCTCCTTATATCTCAATTGCCACCACTACTATCCTAAGCTCCTGCTGAAGCTAGCTTAGAATATTGAACTTTGTATTTTTTAAAATTATAAATGCCACAAAAAGGTATTTTTTCAAAAATAGTGGGCAATTGCTCCTTATATCTCAATTGCCACCACTACTATCCTAAGATCCTGCTGTAGCTAGCTTCGAATATTGAACTTTGTATTTTTTAAAATTATAAATGCCAAAAAAAGGTATTTTTTCAAACATAGTGGGTAATTGCTCCTTATATCTCAATTGTCACCACTACTATCCTAAGCTCCTGCTGTAGCTAGCTTCGAATATTGAACTTTGTATTTTTTAGAAGTATAAATTCCACAAAAAGGTATTTTTTCAAAAATAGGGGGCAATTGCTCCTTATATCTCAATTGTCACCACTACTATCCTAAGCTCCTGCTGCAGATAGTTTCGAATATTGAACTTTGTATTTTTTAAAAGTATAAATGCCACAAAAAGGTATTTTTTCAAAAATAGGTGGCAATTGCTCCTTATATCTCAATTGTCACCACTACTATCCTAAGCTCCTGCTGAAGCTAGTTTCGAATATTGAACTTTGTATTTTTTAAAATTAAAAATGCCACAAAAAGGTATTTTTTCAAAAATAGGGGGCAATTGCTACTTATATCTCAATTGTCACCACTACTATCCTAAGCTCCTGCTGAAGCTAGCTTCGACTATTGAACTTGTATTTTTTAAAAGTATAAATGCCAACATAAGGTATTTTTTCTAAAATATTTGGCAAGTGCTCATACTATCTCAAGTTTCCCCTCTTCTCTCCTCCGCTAATGCTGGAGATAGCCTATTCGCTGGTACTTTGTATTTTTTAAATTACTACTTTACACCATAAGGTATTTTTTCAAAAATAGGGGGCAATTGCTCCTTATATCTCAATTGCCACCACTACTATCCTAAGATCATGCTGAATCTAGCTTAAAATATTGAACTTTGTATTTTTTAAAAGTATAAATGCCACAAAAATTTATTTTTTCAAAAATAGGGGGCAATTGCTCCTTATATCTCAATTGCCACCACTACTATCCTAAGCTCCTGCTGAAGCTAGATTCGAATATTGAACTTTGTATTTTTAAAAGTATAACTGCCACAAAAAGGTATTTTTTCAAAAATAGTGGGCAATTGCTCCTTAGATCTCAATTGTCACCACTACTATCCTAAGCTCCTGTTGAAGCTAGTTTCTACTCTATACCTTTGTATTTTTTTAATTTTATGAAAGAGACCAAAAGGTATTTTTTCAACTAGTGGTTGCCAGGTAGCACAAGAAAAATAGTGTATACTATAATCTAATACTAGCATTATTTCGCTATCTTCTTCTATTGTACTTTGTATTTTTTAAATTTAAAAAATACACACAAATTAAAATATTAAAAATTTTTTTTCACTATCTAATTATCTATAACGTGTACCATATAAGCTAATCCGATCATTCAGGATATCTCGTCGACAATAAACCTTTGTATTTTTTTAAAGATTAATATACACTAAATTTAATTTTTTCAAAAATAGGGGGCAATTGCTCCTTATATCTCAATTGTCACCACACATATAAAAATATCCTGTTGAAGCTAGTTTCGAATATTGAACTTTGTATTTTTTTAAAAGTATAAATGCCACAATAATTTATTTTTTCAATTATATTGGGAAATTGCTCCTTATATATCAAATGTCACCACAACTAACCTCAGATACTGATGGATATATCTTCGAATCTATTACTTTGTATTTTTTAAAAGTATATATGAAAAACAAAAGTATTTTTTCAAATATAGGGGGCAATTGCTCCTTATATATCAATTTTCCACAATACATTCCAAATATCCAGCTGAAGCTCGCTTCGAATATTGAACTTTGTATTTTTATAAAGTATAAATTCCACAAAAAGTTATTTTTTCAAAAATAGGGGGCAATTTCTCCTTCTATCTCATTTGCCACCACTACTATCCTAAGCTACTGCTGAAGCGAGATTCGAATATTGAACTTTGTATTTTATAATATTATAATTGCAAAAAATCGGTTTTTTTTCAAACATAGGGGGCAATTGCTCCTTATATCTCAATTGTCACCACTACTATCCTACGCTCCTGCTGGAGAGAGTTTATAAGATATTTCTGTGTATTTTTTAAAAGAATAAAAGACCAAAAAAAGTATTTTTTCTGTTTTAGGGGGCAAGTTTTCATTATCTATCATGTGGACCCACATATTACCACCGCTCCTTCTTGGTAACGTTTATTCAATTAAACTTTGTATTTTTTAAAAGTATAATTTACACACAAAGGTAATTTTTCTAAAATATGGGGCCATTGCTCCTTATATCTCAATTGTCACCACTACTATCCTAAGCTCCTGTTGGAGCTAGTTTCGAATATTTAACTTTTTATATATTAAAATTTTAAATGCCAAAAACATTTCTTTTTTCAAAAATAGAGGGCTATTGCTCCTTATATCTCAATTGTCACCACTACTATCCTAAGCTCCTGCTGGAGCTAGCTTCGAATATTGACATTTGTATTTTTAAAAGTATAAATGCCACAAAAAAGTATTTTTTCAAAAATAGGGGGCAATTGCTCCTTATATCTCAATTGTCACCACTACTATCCTAAGCTCCTGTTGAAGCTAGTTTCGAATATTGAACTTTGTATTTTTTAAAAGTATAAATCCCACAAAAAGGTATATTTTCAAAAATAGGGGGCAATTGCTCCTTATATATCAATTGTCACCACTACTATTCTAAGCTCCTGCTGAAGCTAGCTTTTAATATTGAACTTTGTATTTTTTTAAAATTATAAATGCCACACAAAGTTATTTTTTCAAAAATAGTGGGCAATTGCTCCTTATATCTCAATTGTCACCACTACTATCCTAAGCTCATGCTGGAGCTAGTTTTGAATATTGAACTTTGTATTTTTAAAAGTATAAATGCCACAAAAAGGTATTTTTTCAAAAATAGGGGGCAATTGCTCCTTATATCTCAATTGTCACCACTACTATCCTAAGCTACTGCTGGCGATAGCTGCGAATATTGAACTGTGTATTTTTTAAAATTATAAATGCCACAAACAGGTATTTTTTCAAAAATAGGGGGCAATTGCTCCTTATATCTCAATTGCCACCACTACTATCCTAAGATCCTGCTGAAGCTAGCTTAGAATATTAAACTTTGTATTTTTTAAAAGTATAAATGCCACACAAAGGTATTTTTTCAAAAATAGGGGGCAAGTGCTCCTTATTTCTCAATTGTCACCACTACTCTCCTAAGCTCCTGTTGAAGCTAGTTTTGAATATTGAACTTTGTATTTTTTAATAGTATAACTGCCACAAAACGTTATTTTTTCAAAAATAGGGGGCAATTGCTCCTTATATCTCAATTGTCACCACTACTATCCGAAGCTCCTGCTGGAGCTAGATTCGAATATTGAACTTTGAATTTTTTAAAAGTATAAAAGCCACACAAGGGTATTTTTTCAAAAATAGGGGGCAATTGCTCCTTATATCTCAATATTCACCACTACTAACCAAAGCTCCTGCTGGAGCTCGTTTCGAATCTGGAACTTTGTATTTTTTTAAAAGAATAAAAGCCACAAAAACGTATTTTTTCAAAAATTGGGGGCAATTGCTCCTTATATCTCAATTGTCACCACTACTATCCTAAGCTCCTGCTGAAGCTAGCTTAGAATATTGAAATTTGTATTTTTTAAAAGTATAAATGCCACAAAATGGTATTTTTTCAAAAATAGGGGGAAATTGATCCATATATCTCAATTGTCACCTCTACTATTCTAACCTCCTCCAGGAGCTATCTTCGAATATAGAACATTGTATTTTTTAAAAGTAAAAATGACACAAAAAGGTATTTTTTCTAAAATATGGTGCAATAGATCATGAGATCTAAATTGTCACCACTACTATCCTAAGCTCCTGTTGAAGCTAGATTTGAATATTGAACTTTGTATTTTTTAAAATTATAAATTCCACAAAAATTTATTTTTTCAAAAATAGAGGGTAAGTGCTCCTTATATCTCAATTGTCACCACTACTATCCTAAGCTCCTGTTGAAGCTATATTCGAATATTGAAATTTGTATTTTTTAAAATTATAAATCCCACAAAAATTTATTTTTTCAAAAATAGGGGGCACTTGCTCGTTATATCTCAATTGCCACCACTACTATCCTAAGCTCCTCCTGTAGCTAGAATCGAATATTGAACTTTGTATTTTTTAAAAGTATAAATGCCACAAAAAGGTATTTTTTCAAAAATAGTGGGCAATTGCTCATTATATCTAAATTGTCACCACTACTATCCTCAGATCCTTCTGGAGATATTTTCGTATATTTAACTTTGTATTTTTAAAAGTATAAATGCCACAAAAATGTATTTTTTCAAAAATAGGGGGCAATTGCTCCTTATATCTCAATTGTCACCACTACTATCCTAAGCTCCTGTTGAAGACAGTTTTTAATTTTGAAATTTGTATTTTTTATAAGTATATAAGACAAAAAAATGTATATTTTCAAAAATAGGGGGCAATTGCTCCTTATATGTCAATTCTCACCACTACTATCCTAAGCTCCTGTTTAAGCCAATTTCGAATATTTAACATTGTATTTTGTAAAAGTAAACATGCCACAAAAATTTATTTTTTCAAAAATAGAGGGCAATTGCTCCTTATATATCAATTGTCACCACTACTATCCTAAGCTCCTGTTGAAGCTAGATTAGAATATTGAACTTTGTATTTTTTAAAATTATGAATGCTACAAAAAGTTATTTTTTCTAAAATAGGGGGTAATTGCTCCTTATATCTCAATTGCCACCACTACTATCCTAAGCTCCTCCTGGAGATAGCTTCGAATATTGAACTGTGTATTTTTTAAAAGTATCTATTAAACAATATAGTATTTTTTCCATTATAGGGGGCAACTGCTCCTTATATCTCATTTTTCCCCACAACTAACCTAAGCTCCTGCAGGAGCTAGGGTCGAATATTTAGCTGTGTATTTTTTAAAAAGTCGAAATTCCTCCCAAAAGTATTTTTTCAAAGATAGGGGGCACGTTCTCCTCATATGTCACTTGTCCCCACTACTAACCTAACCTCCTGCAGACTCTAGCTTCGAATATTGAATTTTGTATTTTTAAAAAGTATAAATGCCACAAAAAAGTATTTTTTATAAAATAGGGGGGCAATTGCTCCTTATATCTCAATTGTCACCAATACTATCCTAAGCTCCTGTTGAATATAGTTTCTAATATTGAACTTTGTATTTTTTAAAAGTATAAATGCCACAAAAAGGTATTTTTTCAAAAATAGAGGGCAATTGCTCCTTATATCTCAATTGTCACCACTACTATCCTAAGCTCCTGCTGGAGCTAGCTTCGAATATTGAACTTTTTAAAAGTATAAATGCCACAAAAAGGTATTTTTTCAAAAATAGGGGGCAATTGCTCCTTATATCTCAATTGTCACCACTACTATCCTAAGCTCCTGCTGAAGCTAGCTTAGAATATTGAACTTTGTATTTTATAAAAGTATAAATGCCACAAAAAGTTATTTTTTAAAAAATAGTGGGCAATTGCTCCTTATATCTCAATTGCCACCACTACTATCCTAAGCTCCTGCTGAAGCTAGGTTCGAATATTGAACTTTGTATTTCTTAAAAGTTAACATGCCACAAAAAAGGTATTTTTTAAAACATGGGGGGCGATTGCTCCTGATATCTAACGTGTCCCCACTACTATCCTAAGCTCCTGCTGGCCTTATTGTCGAGTATTGACTTTTGTATTTTTAAAAGTATAAATGACCAAAAAAGGTATTTTTCAAAAATAGGGGACAATTGCTCCTTATATCTCAATTGTCACCACTACTATCCTAAGCTCCTGCTTGAGCTAGCTTCGAATATTGAATTTTTCCAAAAGTATAAATGCCACAAAAAGGTATTTTTTCAAAAATAGGGGGCAATTGCTCCTTATATCTCAATTGTCCCCAGTACTATCCTGAGCTCCTGTTGTAGCTATTTTTGAATTTTTAATTTTGTATTTTTTAAAATTAAAAAACCCACAAAACGGTATTTTTTCAAAAATAGAGGGCAATTGATCCTTATATATCAATTGTCCCCACTACTAACCTAAGCTCCTGCTGGAGCTAGCTTCGAATATTGAATTTTTTAAAAGTATATATGCCACAAAAAGGTATTTTTTCAAAAATAGGTGACAATTGCTCATTATATATCAATTTATCTCACTACTATCCTAAGCTTCTGCTTGAGCTAGCTTCGAGTATTTAATTTTGTTATATTATAAATTACAAATAAAGGTATTTTTTCAAAAAAATGTTAAAATTTCTACTTATATATCACTTGTCACCACTACTATCAAAAGCTCCTGCTGGAGATAGCTTCGAATATTGAAGTTTGTATTTTTTTAAAATTATAAATGCCACAATAAGTAATTTTTTCAAAAATAGGGGTCAATTGCTCCTTATATCTCAATTGTCACCACTACTAACATAAGCTCCTGCTGGAGCTAGCTTCGAATATTGAACTTTTTAAAAGTAAAATACCACTTTTACCAATATCCATAAAACTCTATTCTGTATATGAAAGGGGCTGTCCCCTCCTCAACACCGCGCTTTTTACGCAAAAGTTTGTCTTTCACACGAGTATTGTTTTTAAAACAAAAAAAAAATTTCGATTAAATATCGCGGTATTGAGGCGGGGACAACCCCTGTCATATACGGAATAATTTCTGTTCGGTTTAAGTTTTACCGTCGTTCCTTGCTTTAATTTTAAAAAAAAAATTGTTTTTGTTTTTTAATATAATTAATAAGTGACATCAAAATTATTGTTTTAAGTGATGGTAGAAATGATAAACATCACGTAGATACGAGCATTAGCTTTCGAATGAGCCATTAAACGTCAATCTAAAAGTGCTGGTAGTCCACTAGCCCCCAGCTTTTCCACTTGAGACATTGCACTAAGAGTGCCGTTTTTAGTGCCGTTTTGAAGTTGTTGATGGTTGAATTTATAGGAAGAACGTAGATATGAGTAATATCTTTTATACGAGCTACTAAAAATCTGTATAGATACCTGCGATAGCAATACACCCAAAAATAATACGTCCGATACCGATACGCTGTGCAGCCCTTTCCCCAGGGGACTTGGAGGGTCATAATATCACCAACACCAAATATATTTGACTCTAGCAATGTCTCTTGTAAGCGTCAAATCTATTAAGTATCTGATGTAAGCACCCCATTCTTTAATTACCCGTGAGGCATTCTTAACCATCGCAATACCTTTACGCTAATACCTCTTCGCAAAAAATTCGCAAATCTCGTAAAATAAAGAAGTAATTACATCACTGTTGCTAGCTCCATCATTAATCTCCAACAATGTAAATGCACCACTCATTTTTTTCCTCTACTAATATCCTTGCAAATAAAAACTATTCCCTTTGAATTCAATTCTCTTACTAATATGAATTGTAAATAAAACTAAAAAGATACACCTGTTTTTCCAACACGGATTTAACCTAAAAAAAAAAAACTTGTAATTAAACCCATGAAACGAATAGCCAATTTAAAAAAAAAAAAAAAAACCTACTAATCAACTTACAGATGAATGACCACGGATTTAACCTAAAAAAAAAAAAAAAAAACTTTTATATAATTAACTAGAAATCTACGTCAGAAAAACTTGTCCTTAATAGGACCGGTATTAAATGACTGGCCCGTGGTAAGGCATATTACGCAATCACTGGCCGCGGTAATTGGGCGCTTACTACTGTAATACTTTTAATTAAGACGGTCTTTTTCATTATTTTAATTACAGAATTTACCCGTTATAATACATTTCCATTCTATTTTAATTACTGTCTCGTTTGTTTGTTGTTTTTTTTTTGAAAAAAAATTGAAAAAAAATTACCGAGCAAAAAAACAGTAAGCAACTAGCAGAAATTGTACATAATTTAAATTCACGAAAAAGGAGTAGTTTTTTGCGTTTTTTATCATAAATTTAATGAAAATCAAATGAAAATATGCTATAACAGGTGAAAATTTTATTTAAGCTAAGTTAATTATTTTTATTTTTATTTAAATTGAAGTTTCACCCTTTACAATATATTTTAGCTAATTTTAATTATGAATAGAGAGTCAGTATGGTCTAAAAAATTGTTTATGCATAACCTGTGAGTGGCAAAAGAATAATACAATCTCATTATTTTTGGATTCGGGGGAAAAACTCGGTAATATAATTAATCAACAAAATCTTTTGGAAGACAGTAAAAAACAAAAACAGAAAAACGATACCGAAATCGTTACGATTTTATTTGAACAAGCGTGTAAACCTCTATTTAAGTTCTTTCTATATGCACTTTTATATTGGCAGATGTGATGGTTTACGTAAATTCCAAAGATAGACGATAAACGTTGGTACATGGTCTTTATTAAATAACGTGAGAATATACATAGAGAAATTAAGGTAGCACAAGAACAACTAACTACGACGAAGGCGAGAGATGGACTCCCTTTAGAAATGAGCGAAGAATGTAACTTTCCTGGAACGGAAGTTCCAGGCCTGGGAACGACCACTTTCCCACGACTAGCTTTAGTCCCAAGAGCTCCCCCCTGGATCGCTATCGTTGACACATTAATCCCCAACTAACTACGAAATGAGATACCCGGAAAAGCTTCTAAAATTGATGTTAAATGCTTTACAGAGTCTCCCCCCTGTTTTAAGTTAAATTTCCCAAATTTTGCTTATTCCCTTCTAATTAAACCCCCAAAACATTAATTGGATTCAAAACATCCTATTAACAAATCATTCACTTCTCACCTACTAACATTCTATAACATGAACTAGTAAACAATCATATAATACAAACACTACACAATACTTGCATAAGTAAAACCTTACATAGTATAAACGAACCACACTAACAACCGTAGTCGGAAACTGGATATTTTAACACTTCATTTTTCTTTGTATACTTTAAAATAGACTTGTTCCCCATACTCCTGAATTTGATGAGAACAAGGAAAGTTGGGATTATGTATAAACTTTGAATTAGGGCAAAAGGACTGACCGGGAAAGGCTAATTAATCCTGAAAATACCAGCGACAAATAAATGAAGTTGCAGAAACTCTAAAAATCATACCATGCTGCAATGACGTTAAGATATTATTCCCAATAAAATCCTCGGGGTTTTATTGCTGCGGAACGCCTCGGTTTAGACCTATTTGGTTTTTCTCTGCAACATGTGGTTCGACACATGGCAGTACTATTGTTGATATTTCTACATAACTATTAGCGCGACGCATTAAAACCATCCCGTGAGGCATCAACCTCATCTCTCGAGACATTACAACCAGCTCCCTCTCCCTGGGTAGCCAAACCGCCCTGCGAGGCATCAGTACCATCTCGCAGTGCAACAAAAAAAACCATCCCGTGAGGCATCAGTACCATCCCACGGGACCTCAAAACCAGCTCCCTTTCCCTGGGTAGCAAACCCGCACTGCGTGGTTTCAGTACCAACTAAGTGTGCAACAAAAAAAAACCATCCCGTGAGGCATCAGTACCATCCCACGGGAACTCAAAACCAGTTCCATTTTCCTGGGTAGCCAAACCACCCTGTAAGTCCTCAGTACCATCTTGCAATGCAACAAAAAAAAAACCAACACATTAGTCCTCAGAAACAACCCACGGGAGGTTAAATCACGCTCCCGTTTCCTGTGTCGCCAACCCACCCGGAGAGGACTCAGTCCCATCTCGCAGTGCAACAAAAAAAACCATCCCGTGAGGCATCAGTACCCTCCCACGGGCCCTCAAAACCAGCTCCCTTTTCCTGGGTAGCCAAACCGCCCTGCGAGGAATCAGTACCATCTCTCAGATCAACAAAAAAACCATCCCGTGAGGCATCAGTACCATCCCACGGGACTTCAAAACTAGCTCCCTTTTCCTGGGTAGCCAAACCGCCCTGCGAGGAATCAGTACCATCTCGCAGCGCCTTCTCATTATCATTGAGTCCAAATTTCACCCTCGTCAGCGCAGAAAGAGATTCATCGGAAAAAGAAGACGTGTCTTCTTTCCCCACTATCTGTTCTATCTGTTCATATTGTATTGCAACCTTATACGCATCACCTAAACAAAAAAAAATTCTGCACTGTTCTCTAACAAATACCGTTTGTAGGACGGTCTGATCCACTCCTTGAATAAATTTAGAGCAAATCTTCCAAGAACTACACCATCATCCCTGGCTTCTAAGGACACCCTAAATGACCTTCCTAATTTTTGCATCCTTCTATAGAATAGATATACCTTAAATACTTTACAAGCGTAACGAATCTTTTCACAGTCTTAATTAAAAGTTCAGTTTAACAACAATGGGAAGACAACACACTAATAATTAAACAATTATTAATTAATTTTAATTATTAAGATTAATTATTAATTAATTACTAATGGTGATAATTAATCACCAGATTTTTTTTAGATGACTGTAAAAAAAAACTAAAATCGTTTCGATTCAACTTTCCCTTGAACAAGTGTAACGAATCTTTTCACTGTGTTAATTAATAGCAGTGGCGTCAATTGAAGAAAGAGCGCTTGCCGCCAAATTTTTTGCCCTTTGCCCTTTCCCCTTCGATTTTGAAGAAATGCCCTTTTTTGCGATTTTTACTGAAAAACTTTTTTTGTATTTTCATTGAAAAAAATTAAAAAAAATTGCCCCCCCCCATCCCACCAGATTAAAAAAAAATGCATTTTAATTAATGTATCTGTTAATTAATATCAGTGGCGTCAATTGGAGAGGGGGCACTTACCGCCAAATTTTTTGCCCTTTGCCCTTTCCCCTTCGATTTTGAAGAAAGGCCTTTCTTTTGCGATTTTTACTGAATTTTTTTTGTATTTTCATTGAAAAAATTTAAAAAAAATGCCCCCCCCCCATCCCACCAGACTAAAAAAAATGCATTTTTGCCCCCACCCCGCTACATTTCAGTCAATTCACGTCACCGATTAAAGATTTGGTTTAGCTATAAATGGATAGACAGACAGGTATAAGAAATTATTTAACCTTTAATACGGAACTTTCGTATTTGTACGAATGAAAAACATCCTCATTTCCACTGAATTTATGAAAATTTTTGCAATCTTTTCTTTTTTGGCCAATAGCCTATTCGATATCATATATAACTTTTCTTTATTTTACTACTATTGCTGCTAATACACCTACTGCTTACACCTTATTTCAATACTATGGCATCCAAGGCCATTAGAGCTTCGCACACTCCTCCTCCACCGAACCTATTCAAACTACTCAAAGCTCCGCTCTTTACCTCCTCCTCTAAAGTTCTAATTTCCTTTTGCTGCTAAAAATAATTTATTTAGCAGTTGCTTCTTACATACAAGATTCGGCTTCAGCTACTCTTAAATAAATTCATCTAAATCCTATAAAAATAACTAAATTCAATAAAAATACAAAGAAACTAACGATTTATGTTAGCTAGTGTTCATGCCTTTATTTTCTTTATTTTTACTTCCTTTAAATATATTTGACAAGGTCGTGAATAAATTTAAATAAAGAGGTACAAAGAGAGCTTATTTACTTTAAGCAGTAAAAACGGCATTTGAGCAATTACTTAAAATTAGTAGTCTACTAATATGAATTCAGGATCTGCTGGAAAATTATCTTATCGGAAATTGCCGGAACACAAGGAATGTTAAAAAAAAAACGGATCATTATAAACAAATCGCACGGACAGACATAAATTTCAAATTAACATTCGAGTATTCAGATAGATATAAAAAAGGTCAACAAGTATTTTAATTATATTTCGTTCTGTTAGCCAGTACACACTCGAGAATTTAGATCTACAGGTACGGGGTTGAAACAAAAGACACGCTTGGCAGATAGATAGAATATATATGTAATTTGGGCTGAATATTTGCACATTAGCGGGTTGGGGGTCAAGTATAGCGGTGTTGCATGCAAAACGTAACCTAAACTAACCAAAACACCAACTAAATATTTATTAAAATACAGCTACAATATAGTTATCCACTGAGCTGAAGCTAATTGTCTCCATATAGAAACAGCAATAAACCGGTTATTGTCTGATATTATAGATCCAAATTCTCGAGTGTGTACTGGATAACAGATGGAGCCCAAGTACCGAGATTATAACTTCTTGGGAGGAGTTTAAAGAGGGAGACTTTCAATATATTGTGATGAAGGAGTAGCGTGCGCAGCTCTGTAGGCCTCAGGCGGTATGGTGCTGCGGTGAGTTGTTAGTAGTATTAGTAGTATAGTCAAACAACGTGTTTTGGAGCTTTTCATATTGCAGAAGGGAGAGAGGTCAAACCATGAACTCCTCCGCAATCTGGACACGGCCTTGAATATACCAACACTAATTATTAGAAGTACAGGGAAAAAACCGTGTATATGGGGATCAAGTAACAACAATCCGTTATGATGGCGCACACGTCTTTTCAAAATGATACAGCGGAAAAAAGTATTCAATCAGTCAGTTCACTGGAATAACTGGACTTAAAAAAGAAGCAGTTCATTAGCTGTAAGTATTCCTCAGAACATACATGACAGGGGAATCCTGGTCAGTGTTTCCACTATCACCAATTTTGTCAGGACTTCCCTGAAAGATCATTGGGTTCTCAAAAATCTCCAAAAAATTATAATTTCGTAAATATGCGAACGTTAACACAAAACACGAACCGTTAACTTTAACCAACGTTCAATTTGGGGAAATTTCGGAGAACCCAATTTTTTTTTGGGGGGGGGGATTTTAGGAAACCTTAAAAAGTTGGGGATAGTGAAAGCGCGGATCCTACTCAAGAGTAATGTCCATGCCCCCTCTAATACTTTTCTTAGGTCCCTATATGGTCCCTTAGGTCCCTATATAAGATGCAATTATTCTGTAGCACAAAGATAACAAAGACAAAGACCACACTGCTTTCCAATAAAAAAAAGTTAAGAAGTTAGCGGGGGGTTTTCTAAGGACAGTGAATAAAATATAAGATACAACCTAAGCGAATATTTCTTTTCTCTTCTTACCTTTTTTTTACAATATATTTCGCTGAAGACAACTGTTGGTTATATAGCCGAAATATTCGCTTAGTTGTATATTATATTTTATTCACTGTCTTAAGAAAATTCCTCAGTATCTTCTTATACTTTGTACGAAAAAATACGAAAGGAGATCTCTTAAGACAGCGTTGTTCGGCATTTTTAGGATTAGTGTTTTTCCTTGGGAGGGGGATACAAAAAATTTTTGGCCACTGTTTTTCGATTTTTGCCCTTTATCTTGAAAAAACTATTTACGTCTTAATTTTCAAAAATCAACCTTGATAACTAAAAAATTGATAGAAGTGAGCACCTTCTTCGTGAATGTAGGGTTAACAATGGTTTCTGAAATAGCTTATGCTTCAGGTACAGCAGTTTTCAAAAAATGAAGTTTCTTAAACTATTTTAAGTCTAGCCCATTTTTGACATTGATTAAATTAAAAAGCACAAACAAAAATGATTTTTAAATGGAAATTTTTAAATGGTTATTATATATAGGCTTTAAATATAGCTTTAGAAGCATTCAATCTGCAGTCGCTACCTTGTTCCAGCAGACAACCTAACACCAACTAATTTATATTTTTATAATAGAATTATTTATATGAATTGACCTTACCTGCTGATCAAATAAGGAATCCGATCTGAATTTTCAGTGATAATATTTCCTTCGGTATCCATAGTTCTATTTAAACGACTAATTCTAGATTCCGCGCCTTGTTCCTTAAATGTTTCGTTAAAAAGTCCAAGATAAAGCATGATAAAAAAAAATCTATCATCTTCATCTGATAAAAAAAAATATTTTTAGCCAAATAAATTATTAGAACGGGCTGAGGCTACGGAGAGGGAATATTATCAAAATATTTTTTAGGTCGGCATGAAATTGGATGAAGGTGTTTAAGCTCACCTACAGTCAGTGGCGTCGTTGGGGGGGGGGGAGGGGGCAAGAGGGCAGTTGCCTCCTAATAATTTGGAGAAAAAATTATTAGGACAACACCATTTTCTTTTCTTTTTAATGAAAAAACAACCCAACTTACACTTTTTGGGTGCCATTTGGCACTTAATGATCGCCTTGTTAAATCAAATTCATAAAGAGCAACTAAATATAACAATTAATTGATAAATAAGCCCATAATTAGCTCTCTGCAGTGTTCATGGTTCTAGGCGTTTACCCCCTCCCCTCGGAAAAATACCCCCCCCCTCCCCCGCGACAAATACCCTCCGGAGAATACCCCCCTGGAAAAAAGGCTTTCCAAATTTGAGAATTTGATTTGAATTTTGTTTTTTAAATTTCCGCAGGCGGAAGGAACTTTGGTACTTGTGTATTTTGCACCACTCACTCAAGTTTGTGCTGTTTAAAACTCGAGAACACACCGTTTTTTTCGTTAGTTCCTTTATTAGTTTAGAAACGAATTTGGACTATAGATTTGCGCATTAGGGGGGGGGGGGGGGGTAAATGAAAGCGGGTCTGCATGCAAAACGTATTTGGTACAATTATTCTGCATATTAGATAGATAGATAAATAAGTGTATTTTAGAGCCAAATATACGGCCATGAACATAGTAAAATAACATAAATGAATATAGAACAGAATAGAATACGATTTATTGGCTAAAATAGCACAAAAGCTAGCTTAAGCACGTCAGAATTACCATAACAAACCAGATGTTAGGGGATAAATATAAAACAAAAAATTGAATCAACAATAAAACAGATGTTAGAGGATAAACATAAAAAAAAGTTATATCAATTATTAAAATGGGAAACAAAATAGGGGACAAAAGAGTTTTGGTATCTCATGGTCAACATTTGGGGATACAGGTTCAGTTGGGTATTTGGAGTTCAACGAGCATTGAGTCTTGTATTAGGAAGGGTTGGGGGATTTTCTTTAAAGGGAGGGAGAAAACGTCGATGATAGTCAGAACTAAGGTACAGTTCATGATAAGGATGTGACGTCGTGATTCCAATGTAACAAGTTCAAGTCTAGCCAAACCTTCATCGTATGTAGTATAGGCCGTCCCCAGAATAATTTTTATTGCTCTTTTTTGAATACGTTCAATTTTAGAACATTGGTCCTTGGTCAACCCAAGGTGCCAGACAGGACAATCACTTTCCAGACAGGGTCTTATATAAGAACTATAATTGATTTTAAGGTTTTGGATTGATGTGGATAACCGTTTGAGAAGGGAAAAAGTTTTAAGGAGAACAACTAACTGACTTAAATACGTAGGAAACGCGAGAGCTCCATTTAAGGTTGTTGTCCAACTGCGCACCTAGCAGTTTAACCGTATTTATACTCCGTATGCAAAGGTAATTATTGATGAGGGGTATATTTTTAAAAAAAGAAAATAACATGAAACTGCTTTTGGGTATGCTTAAGTTGAGTTTAACATTGTCAAGATCATTCAAATGATCTTGACGATGTCAATATAGTGAATGGGGTGTGTTTAACGCCCCGGAAAATACCCCAACGCGGAAAAGGCCCCCCGACGAAAAATACCCCCCACGGAAAGTAACTCCCGCGGAAAATACCCCTTTCTTTGAAAATACCCTCGCGGAAAATACCCCCCCCCTGTGGAAAATAAGGTTTCTAAATTTGAAGCCTTTATTTGAGTTTTTTTTAGTTTCATTGAAAAGTGCTAAGGAACGGGAAAAAGAGGAATTTACACACCAGAAGTATCTTAAAAACTTAGAAAAAAAAACAAAACAAATCTATTTGTGTTGGAAAGACTTCCATATGAACTTCTGCAATTTTTGGCAGTAGCGGGGACCAAATTAAAAAAAAAATTAAAGAAGAAAAAAATACAGGCAAACAATCATCAAAATTGAGTAAAAAGATATGACACCAAAAAGTTTAAGAAGGTTTGGCCATCCTTTGAAAGGGTAGTTGGCTTTGGGAACCAACAAATTCTAAATTGTTTAAGTTTTTACAGACGAAAGCGTTGTAAAATTCAACGAGTTTGTTTTTCTTATCTTCCAAGTGTAAAACTACCACGAATCAACATTAACAAATAAATGAAACCTACAGAAACTAACAGAAATTACAATAGATAGCCTAGTCAAACTCACAATGAGCAAAAATTAAAAGGAGTATGGCTGACAACACCCATGTCTTCTTCAGACCAGAAAATAATTTGCATTTTACCTTTTTTTTTAAATCGTGTATTGTCAGGTTGACATACATACTCTGATATCTATTCCTTATAGTCTTAATACTTCTTTATTTGTTAAAGTCAAAAAAGTTAAAACATTTATAATGTACTTTGTTTTCAGTGAAGTGCAAATTATGTTCTAGTCTTGAGGACGTGTGGGGGTTGTCAGCCCTACTCATGCTAATTGTTGCTATTTTGAACAAGTTATTTATTGTAATTTCTGTTCGTTTTGGGTTCAATTCATTTATTTGTGATGATTTGTGGCGGTTTTACGCTTGGAAAGTTATTTGAATTTATTTCTGCTCGTTTTTGGCTTAACAAGGCTGTTTACTATTCTTTGACAAACTTGTTTTATGGAAAACGTTTTTTTTTTGTTTAAAAAATTTCCCGATACCTCGCTATTCTTCTGAAGCTTTTTAGTGGCCATATACCTAGCAAGAATTGTTTTCTGACTTCAAACTGTCCAAATACTTTACCCCCCCCCCCAGAGGAAAAGAAGGTTTTCCAAATTTGAGAATTTTATTTGAGTTTTATTTTTTTAATTTCCGTAGGGGGGAGGAGTTTTGGTACTTGTGTATTATGGGCGATTCACTTGAGTTTACGCTTTATAAAACTCGAGAACAAAACCGGTTTCTTCGTTAGTTTATTTCAGCTTAGCGCGAGACAAGACAAAAGACGAGTGACAGAATATATGGGAAATATATAATTTGGGGTATATATCTGCACATAGGGGGGGGGGGAGTAAAGAATTTGGATAGTTTGAAGTCAGAAAACAATTCTTTCTAGGTATATGGCCACTAAAAAGCTTCAGAAGAATAGGGAGGTATCTGGAAATTTTTTTAATAAAAAAAATAAAAAATCCCAGTATAAAGTAAATATAATGTTTCATTTAAGTTTTTTTTCCAAGTGTTGAGTGTTTTTTTTGTCAATGACCGTTTTTCCAAGTATTAAGTACTATTATTAGGTTAATGTAGTGTTTCATTTAAGTATTTTATGATGATCGCTGATCAAAGTTTATGTTATTTGTGCCTTTCATTTATGTTATTTTACTATGTTCATGGCCGTATATTTGGCTTTAAAATACACTTCTCTATCTATCTATCTAATATGCAGAATAATTGCACCAAATACATTTTGCATGCAGACCCGCTATACCTTACCCCTCCCCCCCTAATGTGCAAATCTATACCACAAATTTATTTCTAAAGTAACGAAGAAACTAACAAAAAAACCGGTGTGTTCTCGAATTTTACATAGCGTAAACTTGAGTTAGTGGCGCATAATACACTGAAAAAATAAAACTCAAATAAAATTCTCAAATTTGGAAAGCCTTATTTTCCGCGGGGGAGGGGTTATTTTCCGTGGAGGTTATTTTCCGGGGGTATTTTCCGGGGGTGGTGGGGTATTTTCCGCAGGAGGGGGGGGGGGTAATCACCGGGGGGTAAACGCCGGCCACCAGTGTTCATGTGTCTGGCCCAGCCTTTCCATTCCAACAATTTCACCCAAATTGCGCTTTTAGTGTACCACGTGGAACACTCCGTGCCAAATTAGTGTCCTTTTCGTGCCACGTTAGTGTGACGAAAAGCCCCGTAAGCATTTCAAACGCTCCATAGTCAGGTTAAAAAAACTGCATTAGCTCGATTTTTTCTACGGCTGTTTATAATAGTGAAAACATATAGTGTAGGATAATTTCACTCACAGGAAAGTGCTAACGCATTGATTAGGATAAAAGCGATTATTCGTTGCTAAGCAACAGAGGGTCGTACAAAATTCCCACACAAACCATTCGAAAGTGGGGAAAAAAAATATGCCGAATGACAGAAGATCTCTATTATTTTTTGTTTTTCTTACAGAATACGATAATTTCGCCCTCAGGTCGCGATACACAGAAATTGAGCTCGAATAAAGTACTCTCCAGAAAATACAGAGGAGAGAAATTTTAACATCGAAAGATCACGAATCTGAAATTGGCGACAATTCTTATATGACTTTCCAGTTATCTACACCTTCGTAGGCGGGCCTAGTAGATTTTGCTGCAACAAAAAAGTTTCAGAGGTAGAAACTGTTCAAAAAGATTTCTCAATTCAAGATAATATTTTTTTTCTAAAAATAGTTTGTGTGACAGTCAAATGCTAATTTCACAAATAGGCCTACAAAGAAGGCAGAAAACCTTCAACAGTTGACAGGAAAAGCCCTTCTTTCTCAGAAAAGCCAGAAATGTAACATAATGTGTAAATTACAACATTGAAACTCAGCAGAGTGTAAAATCCTCTAATAACCCCCAGTGAATCAAACCTTCCTTTTCGGCCAGTTCCAGGAATTTTTATGGCGAAAACGAAAAGATTCAAAGAAGTGGAACTTTCCAAAATTTAACAGCTAAATTTATTTTTCACGATATACTAAAATTTTCCACAGAGGGTGAGCTTATTAGGTTATTTAAAAATCCCAACAATATCACCAAGGGGATATTCAGCGGATGGGTTAGGGGTTTTAACCCCCAACCCCTAAATGTTTGTCCGACTCGTAAAAACGTAATAAAGATAAATAAAACACAATTTGGTACATTTTTAAAGTTTTTGTACCCCCCCCCCCCCTTCCCGAAGAAAATCCTGGATAATGCCCTGAATATCAGATTTGACACCAAATAAAAATAGTCAGCTTACCGTACTTTAGGCCCAGTGACGGAAAAGAAAAGTTAGGCCGAAATGTCCCACCTCTCGTCCCGCCGTCAAAAAAAAAATACTCATATTTAAATTACCGACAAATATAAATTACCAAATTAAAATAGTCAGCTTACCGTATTTTGGGCCCCGTGATTGAGGAGCAAAGTTGAACCGAACTATCCTGCCTCTGATCCTTGATCCTCCCGTCATATTTAAATTACCACCCAACAAAAATTATCAAATAAAAAAAGTAAGCTTACCGTACTTTAGGCCAGGTGATTGAAAGGAAAAGTTGAGCCAAACTATCCCGCCTCTCGTCCTGTCGCCCCGTACACTCTACATGCCAATTTTCACTTTCACAAGTTCTGTTTTCTATATTTATCACAGGTATCTCACGATATGGAAGGCCATAAAATTCACTTAAGGCACTTTTCTCAGGTAGCAAATCAGGAGGAGGCGACCACATTGCCAGAGATTTTTTTCTTACCTAAAATTTACAAAAACAATGAGTCATTAACGGTAGAAGCCGCTTGGTAACGGTAACGGTAGCCGTTATTTCTTAGAACTTTTTTTTAACGGTAGCCGTAAAATTGGTAACGGTAGATGTTAAACGGTAACGGTAGCCATTATTTTTTGAAACTTTTTTTTAACGGTAGCAGTATAATTGGTAACGGTAGCCGTTAACGGTAGGAAAATCTTTGCTTCCTAATATGCAGAATAATTGTAATTAACACTATTTGACTGCGATTCCACTGTACGATCATTGCCCTAAGCTACTTAATAAACCAAGAGAAATTGTTTCAAACATTATTCTGGAAATCATTCTAGCAAGAAGTCGTGTTGCCAGATGGAGATCATTTTTTTATTATTTGGTTGCAGATTGAATTCTACGTATCAGCTCGTTTTTCGAAGCAATATTTTTTCAAATTGCACCTTCAGCAAAAACTTTACTCCAAAATGGTGCATTCAGTGAATAATCGCTTTCATAAATGGACTGCGCTAAGGCTTATATTCCCTGTGCAATTTTTTGTGTTTTTTTTTCTGATCTCGTAAAGTTTGGATATTTCAAATTTGATATATAAAAAACGTCAATTTTGACATCATTGCATACCAAAAATACATTTCATTATTTTACCAATATATATTTTTGAAATCTGGTGCATATGGTCACAAAGACTGAAAATATATCGAATATTGGCTACAGCTCTGGTCCAAGTAAAAAATTTGTTCAAAGTGATCAAAGACTCGGAAGCCTAATTAGTGTAAAGCCAAAACAGATAGTCGCTGAGAGAGGCAAAGCTGGCAAAGGTTTTTCAGAGTTGTATAAAAACGATTATTTTCACTTCTTCATCATGGTCTATTACACTAGGGCAGAACTAAGGAAGATAGACATGAAGTAAGGAAAATTCAGAAAGTCTATCAGTCTTTTGAGCCATTTGAAGGCAATTTAAGACCAAAAATTATCCAAAATTCATGACCAGTAAGGTCCATTAGACTTGTAGTTGAAACAGTTAGTTGAGCTTTTTTCTAATTGTTGTAGTTTATATTATAAAAATAATAGTTTATTATTTTGTTTAAATTGTTGAAAATTATTTATTATTTGTTTATTATATCTTTATTTATTTTTTATAAATATTATCAATAGGTATTAATAGATAGAAATATTATTAACAGATAAATATATCATAAATAGGTTTTCTCATTTCTAAGCAAGTTTAAATCCTTCTCCAAGAAAAAGTCTAAGCCATATAGTAGTTCTAGGTTAATGAATGTAGGTCATGAGACGTCAGAATATAAATACAACGGTAAAAGTTGTCTCTTCGGTACAAGCAAGTACAGTCTTATGTCTGGGCCATATTACACTCATGTGTGTAGATAAAATAAAAATTACGCATGTTGAAAATACCAAAAATATATCCCGTTGGTAATTTCTTTGGTTGAACAAGGTTCAACTTTCAAGCGTATTCTTTTAGAGTGAGAATTAAAGGCACATTTTTTTGAAATTAGAAAAAAATGGAGGCTTCGAAATCTAGTTTTCCTAACTGGAAAACTTGCTTGGAAACAAGTTATCGTTCATAACCTTGCCATAATATTCATAACAAGCTAAAAAAAAAACTTGTAAACACAATTATGCATCATGCTTGCATGTACCTTTTTTCATTGGGCAGATCCTAATTTTAATGTTTAATTTGACATCTTTGAAAAAGACCAATCCAGACTTTTACAAAAAAAACAAGGCTTTTTCTAAAAATATATGACTTACATTATCTGAACCACTAATACGTCTTCCTTCTGTATTCATATGGATTCAATACGCAGGAGTATTGAAATCAATTATGGAAGCCTAGAAAATAGAATCAAAATTAGAATACAAATCATATTTCTTTGGGTCAGGCCAGTACGAGATATTGCCAACAGATTGTAGCCAATGAGAATTTTTGCAAGATGTGCATACCCCAACAAATGTAAAAATAGTATTCTGGAAGATTTGATAAAAAAAAAACGTTTGGCAGCTAGAGTACATCTACAAGTTTTTTTTATTAATCCCTTAGAACAACACAATTCATTCAACACAAATATATAATGTTCTGAGGTATGGAGTAAAAAATTTCAGTAAAGTTTTTCTTGGGGGAAAGATAACAGTAAACACAACTCCAAATTTTGTGTTGGGGGCTAAGGAGCAAAATATTTTTTCTCTGGCTCTCAGAAAAGAGTATAACCACAATTATTCTTATGCCAGTTTTATAACAAGCTGAGTTGCCAGTTGCCAACATTAGTGTTAAAAATGTCAATATCTAATATTTATGTAAAATAGATGGCAGCACTTGTTGACATAAGTTTTAACATATTGAATAAAATCTTGCAAATATGCCCTTAAGACGCTACACCAAACTACACTTATTTCGGACTAAGTACTAAAAAGTACAATGAAGCTGCTTGGTGCCTTATAACCTTTTGGAAACCTTATTAAGCCAGACTACTTTTGCTGACCTACTAAGAATGATTATTTTATAAACAGTCCATTGTTCCTATACCAGGCCATCTATTGTTTATAAACCAGTCCCATAGACGTACATAAGGGCAGGAACCTTAGGTCCCTCCTGAAATCCCAAAGTTTTCCAAGTTTCTACGTATTTCTTAGTGAAATTACCAAATAAAATTTGTTTTTCTTTATCATTGCCCCACTCCCTAAGAAAAAATTCCTGCATGTGTGCCGTTTGCCTGTCCATTCCTGTTTGATATTCAAACCTAATGAAAGATAAAAGGCTCAAAATTGAAAATATCCAAAACAGAACCCTAAATTATTATCTTACCATCAATTATGACTTACCAAGATGATCTAATCTTTTAATACAAAAGCATTAGAAATTAATTCTGTACAACAAGAGCAATTAAGACTATCAAATTGTTGAGTTGTTGCCACAATTTTCATATTTTACCTTCACTTCTTACCGAATATACTCTTTCACTCCAAACTGAAGTATTAATTTAAATTTCCTACTCTTGTACAGCTGTATTTACTCCTTCATTATAAACTAGCCAAAGACGACATGTATAAAAATAGAAATAAAACTGTGATGTCTACTGTTTTTTGAGGAATGTAGGAAAAATATTTTACATTTTTCCCAAAAGCTATGTGTCCCTTATCGGAATTACTGAACTCCCCTTATATTCACCTCCCCTCCCCCCAGATTTCGAAAAAAAAATAATTAATTTTGGTATTTTCAATGGAAAATACAATTTACTTTGGTATATTCATTGAAAAAGATTACCACCCCACCCCACCCGAGAATTTAGTTTCATCAACCCCATTCTCTGTTAATTCCATGAGCATTTTCAAATTAATACAGTATGAAAATACTGGATTTTTTTTTTTTTTTAAACACTGAAAAATTAAATTAAAATCAGAATTAGAAAATTAAAAATTAAATTAAAAAAAAAAACTCTGAAAGCAATTTTTATTTCGAGCCGTGTGTTTTTACAAGTCATAACATCAACAAAAAACAAGAAAACAGTTACCATAATAACCAAGATTACTGAGAAGAAGTAAAGAAATGTAGATTGACATTAGAAAGCTTCATTTTTAAGTTTCATTTTATAATATGTTGCAATTTCTGTAAATTTTGGTTTCATTTATTTATTGATAGTGGCTTATGTTTGTTTTGTAGTTGGATTAATTAAAAAGACATTTTCCACAAGATAAGTTTTTCAAAAAAAGGTAAAGAACTCCATTAAACCAAAAATGAACAAAAGGAGCAGAAATTAATCTGAGTAGGGTTCTAAACCCTATGCTTTCTAAAAGTCAGAATATATTTTGTGCTTTACTGAAAAAAAATCCTTTTAAATGTTTTCACTTTTATAACTTTAAGAAATCAAAAATTAATTAAGATTTTAAGGAATAAATATCAGCATATGTACATTAAACTGACAATGCACATTTATTTAAATTTTTTTCAGTAAAGTACAAATTATATCCCGGCTTTTTAAAAGCATAGGGGGTTATGAACCCTACTCATGTTAATTTATGCTCGTTTTGAGTTTGACTCAGTTATTTACTTTAATTTCTGTTCGTTTTGGGTTTAATTTTTTATTGATACTGCTTTGTGGAATTTCTGTTCGTTTTATACTGACATAGTCTTTTTCTGGGAAAAAGAAAATAATAGTTTGAATCTTTCCGGTTTTCCTTTAAAAATTTACCGTTTGGCCTGATATTTATATGCTGAACAAACTTTTTCAGCAATTTTTGAAAATCATGACACAAATAGTAGCGTTTAATTTAGTCATATACATCCTCTAGTTGACCTGATAAATAAAAGTTAATACCATTCCCCCAAAAAAATTATATCTATGCTCTTTTACAGCCTGGATACACTAAACTCTTTTGATATAGTAAAATTTTAAGAGCAGAAGTAGTAATAGATGTAGCCCCAAACGTTTGAACATAATACCCTCAGTCGTTCTTGGCATGTTGCTGAGATGTCTTATTTGCAACCAGCATACAAAGAGTATTTTTTTTATTTAATTTTAAAGCAACATTTAGTTTTTAAGCATAATGGGCAAATTACATAACTCTGGCGGGTTGACCTACTCAATAACCCTAGAGATGTAGTTATTAGACCACTCAGCTATGATGAACAAAATAGCTGTCTTAAAACTTTGACTGGAAATGTCTGGAAAATTATGAGCTAAAGAGGAGGGCTGATTGCTGCCCTCCGATTACTTTTGACTCTTAAAAGGGTACTAGAACTTTTAATTTTTAATCAAGTTAGCTCCTTTAAAATATAAATGCTACTACTAGTTATGATAGAGCATTGCTGCCTATGTCCTTATATGCCCTATAGTGCTTATATGCCCTTGTAATACCTGCATGCATATAGTTTCCGTTTCATTGAAACTCTTCCTAAATGTTCCCTAAAAGTTTCTACTTAATGCCATTAGTGCTATTAGTTACAGTAACCGTAGAAGCAGCATTAAATGAATACCCAAAATGTCTTCTAGCTAACTCGAAACCCACAACATATGAAGGTATGAAGGGGAAATTTCCAGAGAGTATATCTTTTGTACAGATGACAACCTGCCATCCGTATGCAGGTTGTCAAAAGGGCATATAAGCAATATCTTAGGAACAGTTTCATATTTTAAATTAAAACTTAGAACACTTGTTGTGAGGGATGTTGAACTAACCAAAAGACAATATTTGCATTACAGTACTAATGCTTCTACTCCTACTACTACTGCTACTACTACTACCGCTACTAAAACTAAGACTACTACTATAACTGAACTCCCACTGCTACTACTACATTTACGGGTGCTACTGCTACAACTAATAAACTTAAAAGTATTAAGGCGAAAATTTTGGACAATATTGTAATTGTACAGAAATAAATCGAAACACACTATGCCCATATAAGTAAGTAAGTAAGTTTATTTGTAACCCTTTATATAAAATAAATGCAGAGTAAAAAAAAAGAAAAAACAAAATAATATTATCCACAAGGAAATAATAAGGAAAACACAGCATAGATAACTTAACAATATCCATAGAAACACTAATCTGTAAAAAAATAAGTGAGGGGGTCACTGGCACATAGCTTCCTTGGAGTATTGGTCCTCAGATCCTTAGTGATGTTGTCAAGCAGCTCTAGAGGGTCGATAAGTCCAAAATGAGAAATAATCTTGTGATTTCTGTACCATCTTGGCAAATATAGCAGGAATTTACGATATTTAAAATAGCCTCTCCTTAGCTGAAGACGGTCCTTTTTGCACATTAGAGGCTGCAAACCGGAATGAAAAAGAATTGCAGGAGAACAAAAACTATGGTAAAGTTTATATAAGCCTTGGCGGCTGTACCTCCCTCTATTAGGCGAGATTTTACCATATGAGAATCAAATGCACTGCAGAGCACTAGCAACCAGAGACCAGCATGTAGTCGAAAGTGTATCAGAAAAAGTAATTCCAAGCCATTTCAACTTTGAGACACACTCGAGTAGCATTGTGCCCCCATGTAAAGGAGGAGCAGGGTTAGAAATATTAAAACAAAGAAACTTGCATTTAGACGCATTTACAGAAAGCCCAATCATACCCAAAGCATTAATCAGAACATGTAGATTATTAGTGAGGCCTGACCTAGTGTGACTAACAAGCAGAACATCATCAGCATAGGCAATGTGACTAACAGCAGTATTTTCTAAAAACACAGTAGGAGACAGCATTCGCAAACAGTCCGCAAGCACAGTTTTAAAAATATATTGATTGACAACGGTAGCATCTAGGAGGTAACTTCTGAAAACGTCTAATTTTAAAAAGCTCTTATCCCAATCACAAACCTTCGTTTATAGCTTTATTTAAGGCAACATCGTCTAGACATTCAAGGCGGAAAGATCCGGAACTTCCAATTTTAGTTGCATCAACGAGACCGGGAATCATACTAATAAGTGGGAATCATACTAATAAGAATCATACTAATAACATGAGTGGATACATTTAGCTGACTAATTGCAGCGGCGGCGAGAGAGACGGCTGAGGCTTTATCTTGGGTATGGACTATCCTATATATAACCTATATATAGGTTATCAAGAGGACGTATCAGGAATCCTTCAGGACCGGTTGATGGTATTAAGTTAAGAATTTCATCGTGTGTTGAAGGGGATGTAGAAAAAAAGGTGCCATTCAAAGGTACTGCTAATACTACTACAACTATTGCTATGCATAATTAATGAGCCTTTTAACAATGCTGAAAAAATGGCTATCTCAAAACTTTGGTAGGATATTTGTTAAGGGATACGATGTTCGTGTGGGGGGGGGGTTCTCTCAAATCGCCTTGACTCTTAAAAAGAGCACTATAACTTCCAATTTAAAATCAAATGAGACCAATCTGAATTTAACATGACCACCCATTCCATAAAAACCTTATATGCCTCAGGGAATAACTTAAAACCCTTGTCCGAGGGCTCCGGGGGGTTTTGCCAACCCTGGAAGCATTGTTATATGTTCTTTAAACTACTTTAAACAAAATTGCCATCATAAAATTTCAATCAGATGCATTTGGTGAAAAGAGGGGTAATTGGGTGGGGGGAGGTGCTACTTAACCCCCATCACTATTGACTCTTAAAAGGGAACCAGAACTTTTAAAATCAATCAAATGAGCCACCTCTAAAAATTATACAATCATCCCTTCCATAAGAACCTTAAATACCCCAGGGGCATAACCTACAACCCTAACCCTCAGGCTCTGGTGGTTTGTATCAACCTCAGAAGTCTTTTTATATGATATTTGGACTATTTTGAATAAAATGACTGTCTCAAACATCTATTGAATACATCTCAGGGAAACACGATGTGTTTGTGTGTACGTGTGAGGGGGGGGGAGGGGTCCCTCCAAACCATATAAGACCACCCTTTTTATAAGAACCTTATATATCACAGGGGCACAACTTACAAATGTTTCCCTGAGAGCTGGGGGGGGGGTGTATTCCATACAGACTTAATTTCCGAAACCTTCAACTACGATGAATAAAATTGTTATCTCCAAATTCCGATTGCAGGTGTTAAGGTAAATGCTGAGCGTGGAGGGGGGGGGCTGTTTGATCTTAAATCATTTTGGCCCTTCAATAGGGCACTATGACTTCCTATTCCAAATCAAATAAGCCCCATCTGCTGTTTATACGACCGTCCATTCAATAAAAACCTTATATACCTTCATAAAATAACTTACAACCTTATCCCCAGGGCGCTGTGGGGGGGGGGGGGGTTGTGTCATCCCTAGAGACATTATTATATGTTCTTTGGACTATTTAAAAAAAAACGCTATCTCATAATTTAAATCAGATGCGTTTGGTGAAAGGAGGGGTTGTAGGAAAGGAGGGGGGGCTAAATGCCGTCCATCTCGTTTGACGCTTAAAAAGGGACTAGAACTTTCAATTTCCAACCAATGAGCCTCTTCTAAAGGTAAACAACCATCCCTTCCATAAAAAACCTTAAATACCGCCTGGGCATAACTTACAACCCTTCTCCCAATCTCTGGGGTTTGTTTCAACCCCAAAAGTCTTGTTATATGATACTTTGACTATTTTGAATAGAATGACAATCCCAAATTTCTATTAGATGCATTTTGGAATAATAATGTGTGTGCGTGTGTGTGGGGGGGTAGCTTCCCTCCGATCACTTTGACTCTTAAAAAGAGTAGTAGAGCGCCTGATTATTAATCCAATGAGCCCCCTCCGAAGTTTGTATGACCACGCTTTCTACAAAAACCTTAAATGCGCCCAGGGCATAACTTAAAACCCATGTCCTGAGGGCTGGGGGGATTTTTTATCCTTAAAGACATAATTTCCAGACCTTTCAAATTTGTTTAGTTTTGATTGGAAGTGTTTGGGAAAATGACGGGCGTGGGAAGGGGCATTTTCCCTCTGATCATTTATGACTAATAAAAAAGGCACTAGTCCACTCAATTTCCAATCGAATGAGCCCTTTTTGAAGCTTCTACGACAAAAATTTATACAAAAACTATATATGCCCCAAGCGCATTACTGACTACCCTTGTCCTGAGGGCTAAAGGGGGGGGGTGTCATCCTTCAAGACATAATTTTCAGACCTTTCAACTACGTTGAACAAAATAGCCATATCAAAATGTTGATCAGAAAGGTTTGAGGAAATGATGGGTGGGGGGGGGGAGTGATTCTCCCTCCGATTACTTTCGACTATTAAATAGGGTAATAGCCATGAAATGAGCCCTTTTTGAAGTTTTTACGAAAACGCTTTCTATAAGAACTTATATGCCCCCCTGGCATAACTTACAACCTTAGCCCTGAGGGCTTTGGAGGGGGGGAGTTGTCTTAGTCAAAGGCGTAATTTTCGGACTCTTCAACTACTTTCAGCAAAATGGCTATATCAAAATGTTGATCGGAAGTGTTTGGGGTAATGCTGAGCGTGGGGGGGGGGGGGGCATTCGCCCTCCGATTGCTTTTGACTCTTAATAAGGGCACTAGACCTCTCAATTCCAAATTGAATGAGCCCAATTTGAAGTTTCTACGACAAAACTTTCATTAAAAACCTTATATGCCCCGAAGTCATAACATAATAACCGAGCCCTGAAGGCTGTAGGGGGTTTGTCATCCTCAGACGTAATTTCCGGACCTTTGAACTATGTTGAACAAAATGGCTATCTCAAAATTTTGATTGGAAGTGTCTGGGGAAATGGTGGGCGTGAGAGGGGGGTTAGTTGCCCTCCAATCACTTTCGACTATTAAAAAGAACACTAGACCTTTCAATTTCCAATCGAATAAGCCCTTTCCAAGGTTCTACAACAACACTGTAGAGGAGTGATTCTCCGTCCGATTACTTTCGACTATTAAATAGGGCATTAGCCATCTCAATTTCCAATCAAATGAGCCCTTTTTGAAGTTTTTACGACAACGCTTTCTATAAAAACCTTATATGCCCCCAGGGCATAACTTACAAACCTTGTCCTGAGGGGAGTGGGGGGGGGGATTGTCATCCTCAAAGACCTAATTTCTAGAACTTTCAACTACGTTGAACAAAATGGCTATCTCTAAATTTTGATTGGATGTGTTTGGGGAAATAGTGTGAGAAGGGGGTTAGTTCCCGTCCAATCACTTTCAACTATTAAAAAGTACACTGGCCCTTTCAATTTCCAATCGAATGAGCCTCTTTTGAAGTTTCTATGACAAAGCTTTCTATAAAAACCTTATGTAGCCCCCCCCCCCGGGCAAAACCTGTAACCCTTGCCCTGAGGGCTGTGGGGAGGTGTCACCCTCAAAGACATAATTTCCGGACCTTTCAACTATGTCGCACAAAATGCCTATCTCAAAATTTTGATTGGATCTGTTTGGGGAAATGGTGGGCGTGAGAGGGGGGTTAGTTGTCCTCCAATCACTTTCAACTATTAAAAATGGCACTAGCCGTTTCAATTTCTAATCGAATGAGCCCTTTTTGAAGTTTCTATGATATGCCCCATCCTCAAAGACATAATTTACAGATATTTCAACCACATTGAACAAAATGGCTATCTCAAAATTTTGATTGGATGTGTTTGGGGACATGGTTGGCTTGGAAGGGGAGACAGTTGCCCTCCAATCACTTTCTTCTATTAAAAAGGACACAAGCCCTTCCAATTTCCAATCAAATGAGCCCTTTTCGAACTTTCTACAACAAATCCTTCGATACGCAGTGCCCTGGTCTAAAAGAAACCTAAAAGAAATTATTAAATAATACATTGTGCCCACAACGTTGCGCAACGTTACTTAGGCAGCGATATTGCGCTGCCTGTGACTACAATTTGAATTTATTTATGCCGGACTTAGTGCGGCTCTTTAATTTACTTTGAAAACTTCCTATGTTGAAAAGTCTTTTTTAGTTAATTTCTGTTCATTGTTAATTGACATAGATTTTCTTGTTGGTTAATAAAATGAGTGTCTGTAAAGCTAGTTTGCTTTTTCTCCTAAAGAACCAAGATTTTGGCTTAATGTTTATATTTTGGACAAAATTTTGCAAGAAATTTGGACAATAGCTACAGAAATTTGTACTACAGAAATTTGGATGGATGGGTGCGCAGAATATTATTCAAATAAATGGATTAAAAACCGGCATAGTCTTTGGGCTTCTATAGGGCTGAAGCCATTCTGACCACTAATATGTTAGAGCTTTGAATATAGACAAAACTCAATCACTCATCCCCCCCCCCAAAAAAAAAGTGCCCTGACAGTTTGTAACTTAATTCTCTTAGATGTTTCTGGGATATTGCAGATACACCCTTTTGACAATCTTGGATGCAAATAGTGTCTTTGGTCATGGGCGCCCATAAAGGGGGGCCCATTGACGCTGCCTTATATTTTCATTTTGGTATAAATGTATGACCCACGCCAGGTCATAAGGAAACATGTTAAGAAAACAATTTTTACTTCATAATATGCATAATTATCCTAGTTAACATATTTTCAAGGAAGAGCATTTTTATCGTCACTATTTTCACTGTTGTATAATTCTCTTCTGACAAAATTGTGAAAAATAAACAGATTTTACTGCATTTATGAGTTTTCAAATATTCTATATATGAAAGTTAAACACCATCACTGTCATTTACCAAAAAGAAATAAATAGGCAAATATTGATAAATTTAGGTTAGGTTAGCTAGATGGCTCTTGGGTGTTTGTTTTATAAACAATTTTCAAGACTTGGAGAATTGGCATAAAAATGAAAAATGTGATTGAAAAACTTGAAAAACAAGGAAAATAATGAGGATAAATGTGCTCACCCTGGAAAATATGAGAACTAGGATAATTTTGCATATTACGAAGTAAGAATTTTTTTTTTAACATGTCTCCTTATGACCAGGCGTGGTCATACATTTAAACCTTTATTTTTTGTTTTGAGATTTCTATTGTACAACAAGACCCTGGTGCCGTGCGAATAAGGGAAGGTCGGCGGCGGTGGGGGCATAAAATAGCAGCAGTGGAGCGCCAACGGCGCGATCATTGTTGACCACAAAAATGTTTGTTTTGATCAGTCTTTCTCAAATCCCGGCTTTAAGTTACATCAGATAATGGTCTAGTCAAGAGTTAGAAAAATTGCGAATTGCTGCCTGGGTGCTGGTCTTCTTCGTTATTCATCAAGAGAGGTAGAAATCTGGTAGAAACGAAATGGCTGTGGCATTTCAGAACCCTTGCATAATAGTTGAAATATCTAACAACTATGTATTCCTAACAAAGTTAATTATCAAAATTAGTAGTATTTTTTTCACCAAGCAACCATCACCATCAAGAAGAAATGTCACCATTTACATCACAGCTGGGTTGGTAGGAAAATCTTTCCCCCTTAGCTTTCATGCTATCAAACATACAGAAGGGATTTGGAAGGTATTATCCCCTTTCAGTCTAGATAATTTTGAAAATGAAGATCTACCTGCGAGCCTTCACGCAGAGAGGTTCTCCGTGCCGAGTGAATGAATTCGTATTAAAAAAAAAAAAATCGCAGTGTTATAGTGAAAGGATACTATACCAAAATTTCGCAGTGTTATACTGAAGGGATACTGCAAGCTGGTTTTTGGAGAATTTTCATTTTGACGAAAGTGGGCCCCGAGTGATAACTGGATTTATTACATAAAAGGGGCCCTTGCGTGTAAGTCTCACTCAATGCCTTTCTAGTTTTATTTAGGCAGTGCGGTATTAATTGGTAGCAATATATCAGTGACGAAAGACCATTTTGACCGCCGTATGGATGAGCTTCAAAGTTTGATTTCAAAGCTTCAAAATGAAAGTAAAGTACTAAGAGCAGAAAATAAATTTCTAAGGACTGAGCTGGTTCATGTCAAGACTACTGTCCTGCGATCAGAGATGTACGCTCGAAGAAATAACACTCTTATTCACGGTGTTGAAACCCTACAAGGAACAGAAAAACTCCGAAAAACTCTATTGACATTTCTTCAGTGTAAGCTTGGAATTACAGATGCTAATCAGCTAAGTATGGGTATATTGTACCGTATTTCTAAGAAGACGGCTCCCTCCAAATCTGGAGCTATGCCGAGCTTTCGAAGTAATTCACAAGAGCAGACGGCTATCGAGCCTATCTTTATTAGCCTTTCAGACACTGAACGCTCAGCCATTATGAAAGAATGTCGAAAACTGAAAAAAACGGGTTTTAGTGTGTCAACAGACTTGCCAGCTGAGCTCGGTAAACGAAGAAAAGAATTACTAGCGCTCGGGTACAAGCTGAAAAGTTCTAAATTGTCAGCAGAAAAGGTTGCAGAAACTCGTGTTGTTCAGCGAGGAATAAGACTATGGTTAGAGGTAAAAAAGTCACGAAATTTACAATGGACTAAATCTCAAGATGACTGCTTTGATCCGCTAAAGTTGGCAGTACCCACCGAACCGGACGATACCAACTTTGATGCTTGAAATGATTTTAGTGTGATTTGTTTGTTGTTGTCTGATAGTTCCGCCAGCTGTAGTAGAAGAGATTAATGAAAAATTTTAAAACATTAGCTTAAGAGTTTTTTATAAAAAAAAAATATTATTTTTTATTTTTTTTATTGGGGCAAAAGCACCGGAAACGGAAAAGAATTTCATTTTTGAATTAGTTTTTTTTTGTCGCTTGCCTAAATGAGGTATTTTTTGTACAGAAATGTTTCATTTTCCAATTTTCTGTGTTTCTTGTGTTAATCCATGTTTGTTTACATCGGTTTTTTGTTGCAGTTTCAATGAAGTTCATTCGGGTGTGTGCATTTCTCACGGCTCTCCGCTTTGCTCCAAGATGCGACCACATTCCCAGAGAGTTTTGGGTAAGTTTTGAGTTCCTTGTCTTCGTCCCCGAGGCCCAGTATATTGCCAGCAGCTCAAAAAAAATTAGAACAATTAGAAAAGGCGTTCTTAAATTTTGAAGAAATTTTTGATAGAGTAATTAGTAATGAAAATGATTGTTCTTTTTTTAGTGAAAATGAATTTCCTCGAAGTAAATATATTCAGTTAATGATTTTGTCCCAGGGATGCTCTGAATCTCAGCGCAGTATAGTTCAGATCAGCTGCCAAGGATTATGTTCGTCACTGACAGATGTAATTACCATGTGCCTACAAATACGACCTGACGTTCTTGGACTGTGTGAAACATTTCTGTCAAGGCAGACTGACATCCTGGTAGATATCCCCGGGTATACATCGAATTTTGTACACAGAAAAGAGTCAGTACGAGGAGGATTGGCAATCTACACAAAGAGCGAATACCCAGTCTGTGTTATTGGCAAACTGACTCGAAATATAGAAGGTATTTTTGAGTCACTTTTTCTTGATATGTTCCTTCCTTCACAACGGAAGGTAATCGTTGGAGAAATTTACCGATCACCGTCAGGTTCTGTTGCTTCGTTTACGGAATATTTATTGGAAACACTCCAAATGATTGAAAAACAGAATCATGATGTGGTCATCATGGCTGATTTCAACATCAACTTAGCCTATCCCCTAACTAATAGCGCTAATGATATTCTTACTCTTATGTCTGGATTTAATCTTTACCCGTCAACAACTATCCCAACGAGAATAACTGAGAGTACTCATTCACTAATAGACAATATTTTTTCTACTCTACCTCCACTCTCGGTTTCAGTAATCCTCAGTGACATGTCAGACCACTTCCCCTTATGTACCGTTTTCAAAACATCAAAGGCACCAAGGTCATTTTCAAAAACTAGAGACGATATTCTGGTTGTAGATCTGAGTGAATAAAACTTACGGTTACTTAACGAGGAATTGGAAAAAACGACCTGGGATAGCGTTATGGATAAAGAAGATCTGAATGAAGGATTTGAAAATTTTCACAGTACATTTACAACACTATATGAGGCATGTTGTTTTAAAGAAAAAATAAAGAAACGTGGAAGAAAAAACGCACAAATTTGCCCGTGGGTTACAGAAAGTTTACTCAGGTGCATCAATAAAAAGAATAATCTTTGGGTGGAATACCGTAATCTACCAAATGTAGCTAGCCTGCGTAGTTATGAAATTTATAAGAAATGCCTACGGTCTGTTCTCAGAAAAGCTAAAAGGGATTACTTTAATCAAAGGCTAGCCGAAAGTGGGAAGGATGGAAGGAAAGTATGGAAGACAGTCAATTCAGTGTTACGACCGAATAACCAACAGCCTGAACTACCATCCAAAATTACGGTTGATGGAGAAACCTTGAATGAACCAGCACAAGTTGCAAAAGCTCTTTGTACCTTCTTCGCCAAAATTGGAGAAAAAACGGCTAACACAGTGCTACCCCCCAGAAAATCCTACAGGGACTTTTTGGGCCCAGCGTGTGTCAAATCGATGGCACCCATTCCTGTAACTTCGACGGACGTTTCGATGATTGTCAAAGGCTTGAGGGGAGCATCTACCTCTAGATTTGACAGCATCCATACTGAAGTGTTGAAGGCAGTATTGCCCCCTGTAGTAGAACCTTTAACACATTTGGTAAACCTCTCCTTGAAGATGGGCGTGTTTCCATCACTTCTCAACAAGGCAAGAATAATTCCCCTCCACAAAGGTGGCCCTCAGGACGGCCCGTCTAACTTTCGACCCATCTCTATTCTTTCGGTGTTTTCCAAAGTGTTCGAAAAACCTATGAAGAACCAACTTTACTCTTTTCTGGAAGCTAAGGGATTCCTTAACCAACGCCAATTTGGATTCAGACCAGGACACTCGACGGAAGATGCCCTGGCATCACTAAGCCTGTTCATTAATAAAGCACTTGACCTGGGACTTGTGCCAGCTGCTATTTTGCTTGACATAAAAAAAAGCGTTCGATAGTATGGATCATGGGATTCTATTAGGTAAAATAGAGCACATTGGGGTTAGAGGAGAAGCTCTACGATGGTTCCGGTCTTACCTTAGTAGTCGACGTGTTTATATAGGAGATGATCCGCTGAATGACACCGTTGTCAACTTCGGTGTGCCGCAAGGCTCAATCTTAGGCCCACTGTTATTCCTGGTTCATGTGAATGACCTAAGTCGCGTTCTGAACCCTAACTCTAGGACTTCACGTTTGTGCAAGTTATGTTGCGACCCAGAAATTTTAAGCAACGATCATGAATCGGATGAGCTTGTGGCGTATGCGGATGACACTACAACAGTATTCTGTAACACCGACATGTCAGCGCTCCAGAGTAAACTTGAGGTCATCTTAGAAAGAAACTTACATTTGCATGGATGCCAATCGATTTGTAATAAATGTTGACAAATCTTGCGCTCTCTTCTTCTCAAGGATTGGACCTCTCCGCTCAGAGGTATCGGGAATAACGACTTCTCGAGGAATGATCAGACGACCGAAAACTGGCTGTGCCAGGTACCTAGGTGTACTCCTTGACGAAAAGTTATCCTTCGTACATCACATCCACGCTGTGGAGCTAAAGCTCTCCCGTAATCTTGGGATTATCAGGAAACTGAAACACATATTCCCTCAAAAAACCCTTCGTCTACTTTACAATGGACTTATCAAGTCTCATCTACAGTATTGTGCGTCAATTTGACAGTCAACATTTACTTCCCACCTGAAAAGACTTGATTCAATCGACAAACATGCCCTGAAAATTATCGGAAATATGGACGAGTTTCATTCCCGTGAATCTCTTTATTATTTATCGTGCTAAGGTATCGTTTTTAAATTTTTCTCCGGATTACTTCCATCAGCATTCCACAGTCTATTCCAGTTGGTATCGGACCAGCATCCTAGGAACACGAGATCTGCCTCAAACCTTCTGGTGAGATGAACACCTACAGTATGGTCGGATTTTGCACCGGATGTGGCGTGCGCGAAAGTGTGGAACATGCTTCCACAAGAGCTGAGATGTAGGAGCTCTCTTGGGTCTTTTAAAAATAATTTGAAAAAATATCTTACTGAATATTCTTTAAATAGAGTTTATTAATAATTGAGATTTTTTTTTTTTTTTTTTTTATTATTATTATCATTATTATCTCGGTTTGTTTGCTTTTTCTCTTTTTTTTTATTTATTTATTGATTTTTTTTTTGTATGGTTAGGGTAGCTGTGCTTTTGGGGAGGAAGGGGGGGAATCTCTTAGATAGTGATTTGTATGGTTGAGGGATGTGGTTGTGTTGAGGAGTAAGGCGAGAGTCGTAAAGCGTGATTAGGAGGAATCGTTATTTTTTTAAGGGACTCAACGTGCATTTTTTTGCATAGAGAAGTTTATTTATTTTTATTTATTTCTATTTGTTTTAATTAAACCCTATTGAATCTGAATCTGAATCTGTGCTCTTAAATACAGATCAACCAAATATTTTTTAGCCCATGAAGCTGGTGGCAAATTGCCGTGCTCATTAGAGGTTCTAACTCCAACCCCATCCCTACCTGCAGTGCCATCCTCCCACCCAATGTTTTGAGTAAGCCCTGTGATTTTGCAGCCACAGTGAAATAGGATAGTCACACCTGAATAAGTAAAACCACATCCCAGCACCACCAAGAAAATAAAATTTTTCAAGGAAGAAAAGAGGGCAGAACAAAAGTGCTTAGTGATACATCAGTGAAAGCCAAGTTTGAAGCTGTTTTTGCTACAAGGAAGATAAAGAAGAGGTGGAAAAGAAAAAATTGAAGCAACGAAAGCAGGCAAAACAACGAAGCAGAGTGTGAAGACATTTTGTGAAAAGACAGCACTGAGGGTGAAAATGAAACTTGAAAAGTTCAGACAGTGACTGTTGACGGCAACTCAGACAGTTCTCTTGGGTAAGATAGTGAAAAGGAATGTGAACTTAGTTTTAATTTGGGTTGCAGTTAGCAACTTTGTATAACCCATCTATGACGGTCATTAGGGAGAAGGTAGAACCTACTGCAGAGGTCAGTGTGACAACAGTGAGTGGTGGGAGAGATAATAAGTGAAAGTGGTTGGAACAGCAAGATCATATCTACTACATGAAAGAGGATTTAGAATAAAAGCCCCCAGTACCTGGACAGTGTGTGATCTTGGACAAATGTTTTGACTAAAATGTATCTTCTCTAAACAAGGACAGCAGGTTCTTAATCTTGGATCAGATGCAGATAGTTGGGATTGGCTGACTACAATCTTATAGCCAAGTCTATTTCAATATGATTACTCTTTTTCACAAAACATGTCAGTGATTGAATCTGTCCATGATGGAGATACTTCAATTTTAAGATCCTTTGTTCAAGATTGGGCAGTAGCCTATTTTCCAAGATTAGAGTCAAGCTAAAAATTTGCAATTACAATTAGGTTTCTACTATTAACTGTCTGTGGATTCAAAATACTTACCATTGCATATGGTTGAAATATTCAAACTAATGAAATACTTATTAAGAAAATTTAAATAGATTTAGTAGAGAAAAACTAATTTTCCAGGTGGTATAATAGATATAAGTATTTAGATGGTGATTAAGGAAATCTGCATTTGTAGTTTCCTTCCCATTCATTTCTGTCAATGTCTATAAATAAACATCTCCTAGTAATTACAGTGGTTTCCAGTGGTTTTATGACAAACAATGAAACATATTAATTGTCCTTGATGTTAAATTCAGTACCGTTTCAGTAACGCATCTATGTCACAGAATCTAAACCTCAGTATTTATAAACACCTGCCTAAGGCAAGGACTAAAGAAATGTTGTTACTTTGCTGTACCAAGGTGTCTTGAAATAGAGAGGTCCTTAGATCCCAAGTTCCTACATGGAGTTTAATCTGGTGTCTGTTCAAAAGACAATTGTCCATTCAATGGATGTGCTACCAGAACTAGTGCTGAATAAAAACTCACACTGGGAGCAGAGGTAATTCGTGCAAATTATTTGTGTGTGCACTTAATTGTTTAATTTGGAAGACTGTACTTGATTTCTAAGCGGGAAAAACGAATTACTTAACCACACGAGAAAAGAAAAGCTCCAACATTGCAGTTGACGCAATAAAGAATTGGCTCAAATTAATTCAAAGTCAGCAGAACGCCGCCACTTCGGCGGCAGTTGACCAGGCCTCTCGTCAGCGGCGTTCAAGCATAAGGCATTCGGTGTTCGAGCCCCCTGGGAGCAGCAGGAATTCATGCAATTTATTTGTGTGCACGCTTGTCTTTTTAATTTTGAAAATCACACTTGATTTCTGAGCAGGAAAATCGAAATCCTTAACCGCACAAGAAAAGAGAAGCTCCAACATTGCGGTTGACCCAATAAAGAATTGGCTCGAATTCATTCAAAGTCAGCAGAACGCCGAGGCCAGCTTGGCGGCGGTGGCAGTTGACCGAGCCTCTCGTCAGCGGCTTCGATGCATGCGCCGGCACAGCACCAGGGTCGATATCCAACATTGAAAGTACTGATTATATCAGGTAAGCCCCCCTCTCCCAACATTCAGCTTATAGGCGCCCATGTCTTTGGTTTCATTCAACATCACCCTCAGCCTACCCTGTAAGCTTTACTTTATTACCCTTAACTGATTCTGAGAAATTGCAGATACATCCTTTTGACCATCTCAATGCACATAACATCATTTGATTTAGTTCAACATCCCCTGAAACTTTCAACTTAATAACCTTGGCCATTCCCAAGATATTCGATATGTACCCTTTTGACAGCCTGGATGCACATAGTTTCTTATGATTTAGTTCAACACACCCCCAGCATGACTAAATAAACTTTTCACTTAACACATAATACAAATTTCAACTTAATACCATCAGCTGTTCCTGGAATATTGCACAGATGCCCTTTCAGCAATCTTGAAACACATGCTCTCTACGCCCTACATCCTATTAGTTTCACACAATAAAACACTCCAATAACAATACCAGTTATAGATCTCGGAAGCTTTTTTTGTCAAATCATAATCCAAATCATTTCATCATCGTCATCAATATGGGGAATCTGCAGAAGTCGCGGCGTCAACTGCTCACGTACGAAACACGCTACGCCGCCACCTTTCTTACCTAACGGATGATTCTGAACCGTTCATTGATTTTCAAGTTATCTTTTAAAAATCTAAGTGAATTGCCGTTTAGTTATGAACAGAAAGACTTTGTGTACTGCATGATTCATGGAATATTACCCTTTAGTAATACAGTTAGTCGCATATTGAAAACCCAAACGCCTACTTGTTCAATGTGTGGAGACGAAGTGCTTGACGGACTACAGAACGAATTGATTCAATGCCCCTCGAACGGTGGATTATCCCAAAGATTATTGGAAATATTAGAAAATGAAGCAATAAAAACAACGTCTGTAGAAGAAAAGAAGAAAGCTCTAAAGCTGTCCTTTTGTGTTAAAGGTAAGCCAAGGAATTATGTGTTGTGTTTGCTAACGCTTGCATGCTAACAAGTGTTAGCATGGCATGTGTGGAAAATGCAAAAACGTCAGAAACAGGTCAAATTCCTTTGGCGAATGTTTGGCTTGAAAGTTAAGTGGATGACTTGAGACGGAGTCAAGTATGGAGGGAGAGAGTAGATGTGGAATGGATGAGTAAAATTGAGTTTTAAATTTGAAAATTTTGTTTTAATTTTTATAAAGTGAAAATAGTTTTAAATTGTATAAAAAAAAAATTGAGGAAATGAAGTTAGTATTAAGATAAAAGATTTTAAATTATATTTTATTGGTTATGGTTTGAATTTTGAGTAACCAAATGGGTATTAAAAAGATTTTAGTAGTTTATTTGTGTGTTATTAATGAAGAATTAGAATGCCGTGCCTAAAGATATTGTAAGGGCACAGCATTCTATTCCTCCTAGGTTAGTTTTGGGGTTTAGGAAGGTTGGGAGGATGAAGGTTGATGTATGGTTGATGGAGTTGATGTATAGTTTATTGAGAACAAGGTCTTAAGAAAAATATTTGTGTATTATTCATGTATTTCCAAGGTGAAAGAGGTACCCTATGGCGGAAGGACACCCTGCAAAACTGGGAATGGTATTTTTTTTTTGGTGGTTTTGAAACTTTTTGTAGTATACCTTGTCTTCATCAATTATGTTTGGCTACCCAAATCCAAAATTAAATGATGTTTTTAAATTAGTGTAGGTGACATTAAAGTTTGAATTTAAGTGAAAAAGATTATTATGTCACCAAGAGGAGAGGAGGTGGGATTTAAAAAAAACGGATGATTCTGATGTCTTAGTTTAGTAGGTTGTTTTTAACCTTGTATTGTAAGATGTTCAGGACTTTGGCTGTAATATGTTCAGGAATACAGGAATATTACAGCCAAAGCATTTGCCGCCATTCCACTACATGGATTCCAAACAGCAAGTAATAGGCAAACGTGGGAAAACCTGTCTAGATTTAAATTTAGACTAAATTTACTCCTACAGTCTAGCCTGTTTAAATACAATTATTCTGTTTCAAAATGCTTGTCTTAAATTAAATATGTACAAGATTCAGTCTGTCCATGATTTAGACACTTAATTCTATATTCTTTTTGTTTTCCATTTCAAAAACTCACTCATCTAGAAACAATTTAAAAACTAAACACTGTAGGTTGGGTTTACTTATGATTACTGATTCTTCATACATATTTGGTTAACCCTAGAAGAGTAATGTCATTATAGAAAAATGTAAATACCTACTGTTATTCAAATTGACTGGAAACAAGTTCAGAAGTAAATAAGTTGAAAAGTGTAACTGGTAGAATCTAAACATGATATAAATATCTGATATGTGGGTGGGGTAAAGTGAATGCTCATAATGCCTACAGTCTTGATAGGTCTATTGCCTCCAGTTGTTAGGAATGTGCCCTGCACATTATAAATTTACCTAATTGAGCAGTCAATGCCTGCAGCTCAGAGGTCAGATGAATTACCTGCCCAGTAAATTCATGGACTGCCTGGGTAAATGTAGACAAGTCAGACAATGTTATAGATAGGCTGTAACTAGTTTTGTGCACAGTATTATCTGAAACTACCACCTGTTTGCAGCTTTTTTTTCTGTCTGTTTCTGTTGTGCCAATAATTGACAAATGCATTGGTTGTAACGGGATTTGAAATTCCATAGAGATTTGCAATAGCCATCTACAAGTTGTGCATCTGTAATTAAGGAACTGCATATTGCATTAAAAGTGTCAATGTCAATTTTTTTATTGTATGGTGTAACCATTTCTAGCTTCCCAGACTTAGTGACTGACACCCTCATCCATGTTCAACAGATGAAGCCCAATCTTATTGCTATTTGAAAAAAAATACAAAACCAGAGTCTTTTCCCTACCAAAGCTGAACATGGATGCTTATTTACCCATATTTACATATGTAGAAGCAAAAAACAAGAAGTTGTTCATCTATTGTCACCTAAGGACCTGGCTTGTATTTGCTCTGCAGTTGCTGATACACTTTCCTTAAACTGAATTAAATCTAAGGACTGTTTTGGCTATTGAATCTTGTTGCAAAGAGAAAATCTTACATATGTTCTTCAGTCTGCTACTACTGCAATAACAAATATGACTGTGACTACTACTTTTGCTGATATAGCTGCTGCTACTGTCACTCCCACTGCTGCTACCACTACCATCACTGAAATAAATCAAAAGAGTTTAAGTGAATCCTGGTTGTCAAAATGGCATAAATGCAATATTATCTGGGAGATAGTATAGGGTATTAAGCTGAAACTTTCAGGGAAAGATGAAAGGGTGTAAAACTAATAGGGTGTAGGGTGTAGAGAGCATGTGTTTCAAGATTGCTGAAAGGGCATCTATGCAATATCCCAGGAACAGGAACAATTTGTATCAGGTATTAAGTGAAAAATTTATTTAGTCATGCTGGGGGTGTGTTGAACTAAATCATAAGAAACTATGTGCATCCAGGCTGTCAAAAGGGTACATATCAAATATCTTGGGAATGGCCAAAGTTATTAAGTTGAAACTTTCAGGGGATGTTGAACTAAATCAAATGATGCTATGTGCATTGAGATGGTCAAAAGGATATATCTGCAATTTCTCAGAATCAGTTAGGGGTAATAAGATAAAGCTTACAGGGTAGGCTGAGGGTGATGTTGAATGAAACCAAAGACATGGGCGCCCATAAGCTGAATATTGGGGTAGGGGGGCAGAATCAAGGTTTTGATTCCATGACATAGATGTGTTACTTGAAACAGTACTGAATTTAACATCAAGGACAATTAGTCCTTGTGACAGTGTTTTATTGCTCACCTAGTATGGCATCTTTCCAAAAAAAGGTCTTTGCTGAAAAGTTAGATTTGTGTGTTGATCTTCTTACTTCTAAGTACCCAAATGTTGGAATTTGCATTACTGGTGATAAGAACAATCTAAGAATTGAAATATTCCTCAGAAGTCAAGGACTCAAGCAAATAGTAAAGTTTCCAACTACTAAAGGTAGCCTAATACTAAACTCAACATAATTTGCACAAATTTGTCAGAATATTATAATGAACCTCAAGACCTACCTCCCCTTGGTGGTAGCTACCACTGCATGATAAAGTGGGCTCTGCTGCCTTTGCATAAAGTAAAATAAGTCATTAAGAAATTTTCCTACCAACCTTTTTTGGACAGGAGTCTCTTAGAATTTGGATTACATCCAAGTCCTGGGATGAGGTAGCAATTTTAGAGACCTCTGATGAAAAGGCTAAATTTTTACAAGATAAATTAAGAAACAAATATGAAGAATGCTTTCCTGAGAAAACGTTCAAGCGGTGCAACACAGATCATCCTTACATAACCCAAGAAATTAAAGATTTAATTAAGTATAAATTCGACCAAGAAAAGAAGGCAAAAAAGGAAGTGCTAATGTGCTCTGCAACAAAGTACGTAAAATGATAAGAAAAGTTGCGGCTGAGTATTACCACAAAAAATTTGATAACCTTTTTAAATCAAAGCCTAGCATATGATATTAGAAAATAAAACAAATTTGTGGAAAATCCTCTAGTGGTGTTGATTTTTGTTCAGATTCTAATGATGAAATAGTTGCTAACAAGTGAAGTGGTCATTTGGCCAGAATAATCCAGTCTTTGCTGCCTCTTGATGTAAATAAAACAAACCAAGAGTATCAGAAAATTCCACATGATGATGTACCTTTACCTATTATTTCTGAGGATCAAGTTTTTAGTGAAATAAAGAAACTTAAACAAATTAGTATAACTCCCATAGATATTCTGATTGAACTTATAAATGCATTTCCTGACAAATTGACAACACTGCAAATACAAGTTTTCAATTGCATTTCAACTTCTTCAGTTTACACACAGATATGAAAAACAGGGTATGTTACTCCAATCCCTAAAAAAGATACTGAACTTAATTTCGATGGTGTGAGGCCAATCACTTTGACCCCTTTGCTCAGCAAAATGTACAAAAGTTTTGGAGCAAATTGGCTAAAAGCAGAAGTTGAACCCCTCCTTGATCCTCATCAGTAAGGTAACAGAAAGAATACATCAACATCCCATTATCTATTCAGTCTTTTATATTTTATTTTTAAGCATGTTGATGAGCCTGGTAAATGGCTGAACTTAATAACAATTTATTTTAAAAAGGGTTGGATTTGATTGATCATAATATTTTAATTCCTAAGCTTTTAATTGGTTTTAGTGAATCCTGCTGTTGTGAAAATGATTCAGAGTTTTTTAATAAATACATTACAAATTTTAAAATATAAGAAGTCTTTCTCTGAACCCAAGCCAGTTTTTTGTTGTGTGCCTCAAGGTACCATTCTGGGTCCTATTCTTTTTCTAGTTATGATAAATGATATTGCTAATGATTGTGAAAACCGCTAGAAATATGTTGACGACCATACAATTGAAAAAATTTGTGAAGCAAATGAATGTAGCAAAGCTCAAATTTTAATTGATAACATGAAGACTAAAGCTACCAGATCAAATATGACAGTAAATTTTCAATTTTAACTATTTCATTTTTTAATTCTTCCGAACCTAATTTTCTACCAGCTATCTCTGATTCTCTTAAAGTCAGGATGATTAAACTCTTGGGAGTTATTATTAGTGTTCCTTGTTTTCAGTAGAAAAGCTCTTTTTTTATTTAATTTATGATTGTTTTCCAAATCTTACCCAGGCCTAATCAAGATATAATTTGAGGTACCAGTCCCTTAGATCTCTTGTCAATTGCTTTTAAAGTGTAAATGAATAATTAGACTTTGATTAGTACCATTCTACATTTAAATTTACAATTTTAATTTTGGATAAAATTTGAATACACTTAAAAAATTGGCAATGAATAGAAACTTTGGTGAAAAATCCTTGTTAATATTGCTACTAAAGAATTTTGGTTGAATGAAAAGGGGATTATTGTTTCTTTGGATGGAAATTCACAACCTCTACAGTAGGATTTTCTTAGTGATGAATTTATTGCATATTTTTTTTTTTAAATACATTGAAGTGCTTGATATAAACAGAAAAAGAAAAATATTACCATTGGAAATTGCTGAAAACTAAGTTCCTAGCAGTATTTGCCACCCAAAAGAAATTTCATGATGGGGCTGATGATGACCTGCCTTACCCTTTCCACCTCTGTGCTGGTAGATATGGGAATGTAACATATTAGCTGTATAGAGAAACATTTTAATTAATTCCTACTCCCCCCTTCTTCTTTCAATATTTATCTGAAGCCTCATGAAGAGTAAGCAGTTTGTCAATTGAAATGTACTGTAGCAAGAATCTACCCTAGCCCCAACTAAACAATGACTCACACCCCCCTCATTATAGCATATATATTTACTAGTTGGTAATTTTTTGGCAGTTCATATTATTGACTCATAAACAAAGTAAACATACCACCTGATGCATTTTTTATGCTCTTTCCAAATATAATAACATTTTTGTCGGAAATGAATTTTACCCCCACCCATATATATATACCAATTCAGGGTATATATTTGCACATTAGGGGGTGGGGGTAAAGTTTATTTCTGATGGAAATGAGAGGTAAGTTTAAACTTTACCCCTATCCCCTTTAATGTGCAAACATATACCCTGAATTGGTATATATAGGGGTGGGGGTAAAATTAATTTCTGACAAAAATGATTAGTATATTTGGAAAGAGCATAAAAAAAGGTATTGAGTGGCATGCTTACTTTATTTTTAAGTCAATAATATGAACTGCCAAAAATTTACCAGCTAGTCAATCTGGCCCTGCTGAGAGTAGTGATAACACATTAGCAGCCTCCTATGAATATAAATCTATGGGTAGTATGATAAAGAAGTTCATAGCCAATGCAATCTCTTCACACAGCTATCGGTAAAATTCTACTTTAGCTACTTTTGGCCATCTTGGAATGGGTTTAGGTTAGGAAAATGAAACTTTCAGGTATAGGTCTACAGGCCAAAGAATGTCCTGGGAAGGTATGTTGAAGTACCTACATCCACTCCTTCTCCCCCTAGAGGGTCCTGAAATTTGCCTAAATGATAGGTCTATACCCATTGAAATTTTGACAAAACAACATTTTACCTTAATTTTCAGTTATCAGTGTCTTTCTCTCTGGCTTTAGCTCTGAAAATGCAATTTTAGTTATTTGAGCAGAATTTTAAGCCATATCAATGTTTTAATTCCAAAATTTAGGAAAAGTATTTGCATATCTTTAAAACCTTATAAATTGGGATTGAGCAAAGTTGTGAAGCTGAAAACAATTTTGTTATGCTTCATTTAAACAGAAAATCTATTTTGCAAGGTTTCACTTCTATAACTCACAGATTTTTAAAGGTCATCAAAGGTCAAGACCCTCTAGAGGGAGAAGGAGTGGAGGTAGGTACTTAAAAATACCTTCCCGGGACATACTTTAGCCTGTAGACTCATCCCTGAAAGTTTCATTTTCTTAATATAACCCCTTTCTAAGATAGTCAAAAGTAGCTAAAGTAGAATTTTACCCAGCTATCTACCTTGGTTACTTCATTTTAATCAAATAGCCTTATCTAGTCTCCAGGTAGGCCTCTATATTCTGGGTGCTGCAATATCAACCAAAAATATAAGGGAGCTGCAAATTCTAAAATTTTGAAAAACCCCACCCAGAAGTGTACTTCTAGGCAAGATATCTGTCAGAACTTAAGCTGGAATTTAAGCATAATTACAGTTTTTGTTTTGTTAGGCTTAGGAGCTTATAGGCTAGGCTTATTCAGGGGTGTAGTTCCAGCATTTTCCTTGGGAGAAGGAGGCAAGAGGTGACCATATCCGAATAGTCAAGGGACATCGCCTATATAATAATTTTGTATCCAAGTTATGGGGGAAACTGCCCCCCCCCCAAAAAAAAAAAATGACACCCCTGCTTATATTTCTAGAACCTTTCAAACCTTTGAAGTGTGGAGTGGATCTACAATTTTTATGGACTTCCACAAAATATGTCTGAGTCTCATATATCTTTAAACTCACAAATGCAGGTATTCCTGCAACAAGGGCAACAGCAACATTAACTTTTAATAGAAATCGCAGAAGCACAATTTTAAAATTTAAAAATCTAGCCTAGCTCATCTTTGTATAGCGGCGTTTTAAGTTTTGTCATCAAAGATCAATTTTCGGTAGAACATTTTTATTACTAGATATCAAGAAGGGCTCAGTTGGGTTGTCAGTAGCACCATTTTCAATTTTGTATTATCTTTTTGGAGATGTCCAAATGCCCTGAAAAAAAGAATATTCTCGAACTAATACTTTTTGGGTGTTAAGAGTCATCTGTGTTTCCGAAAAATTGGTAAAAGTGGAAGACACAGCTGTGCTACTGTCGCCTTATGTCTTTGGCTCTCATGAAATCTGAAAATTCTATTGGCAGAAGATCGAATCTCTCCTCAACTGTGGAAATTTGCGTTAGGAATTGATTTTTTTCTTCAAGCAGGAGCAAACAAATTATTAAGTATTGTTAAATATTAACATTTTTCTAATTCTAAGGAATAAAATTATCAAAATCTTAAAGAAAAGAGTAGTTTTTACGTAAAATAGTAATCCAATTAATTATTTGTAAGTTTGACTAAAATATTAATTTTACGTTGACAATGTATTGTCTTTTTTTCTAAAAAGCACCTGCTAAACCCTGAGTTTGTGGGAAAAGCTCTGTTATTTCTTCTTTTTTGATCTAGGAAAACAACACTGGTCCTACAGAACACCGGATGATATGGAATCTGGTACATCAGCGTTAAATTTTATCTAATCTTATGTCGCACCCTTAACCTTTTAAGGTTTTATCTAACTTATGTCACAGGCGTTTTGCAAAGAATATAAATCTATTTTTGTTTAAAAGAATGCTAAAATAGACCGAACATTCGAAGTATTTTACGATGTCCAATGTGTAATGGGAAATGCATTGCGATTGCTTAAGTCTAAGAATAAGAACCAAACATAAGGTTGATTAAACTTTAACACTTTACTTCCAATTTTTAAATTTATTGTGGCATAAGTACAGATTTTAACGAAAAACGGGCATAAAGTTTAATCTTGATTTCTTTTCGCCTCTTGAAAATAATAGCTATTTCTTAATAATATTTCTTATACAAATATAAGTATGTTAGCTGCTCAAAACTTAAGCTACTTAACGTAAGGAAATAAAATGATCTATGACCAGTAATTACCTAGCGTAACGTTAGCTAGGCAACGCAAGGATGTAAAATGACCATCTAAAAATAATCCACTAATCAGGATAAAGTTTACATTCTTACGGGCTTTAATATTTGGAGAGAATGAAAATCGTCTATGATTCCGGAAATGGGACTAGAGTTTCGCGAAATCATTCTATAAATTGATTTCTGATCGTTTTAGCTGACATAGACAAAGTGACAAACTGACATAGTTTTTTTGTTGCTTAATGATAAGGTTTTTCTGATTTTGCAGCCTCTTTATTTTGCAAGTTTCTTGACTTGAAATAGTTATAGATTCCTTAAAGGTGGGGCATTTATAGTGTGATGGGCATCTAGTTGCTTTAGTAGGTATAATGGATGAATTCCATGAACAAACTTCAATGTAAAAACAGAGTAAATTGCCCTCGTGGTGTGGGGGTAATAAGACCAAAAGATGATAGAAGCTCTTCAACACATTATATCCACCATTTTAAAAATTGGTGATCTGGAAAGTGAAAAGCTCAACTTCTTAATCAAATGCCAGACTAGTAAGTGTATGGCTGTACAAAAACGCTGTCCAGAAGCATTAAAATATAACTTGGAAACACATAATTTATAGCTTTGCTTCCACATATATATTTTCTTTTTTTCGGGAAGGGGGGGGGGTTGTTGGATCTATATTAAAGGGTCTGTGTTGAGATAAAGGTTTGAAAATTATGGTTTCTGACAAGAAACCATGTAGAAGCTGATTTTCTAGTTCTAATTGCATTCAGTAGTTCCTCTGTCATATTTGATAATCACCCTTTGGAATGTTTTTTTTAATTAAAAGAAGTATTTAATGGAAGGAACTGTAATCAACATAACTATCTTTGATTTAATGGTTATGTTCCCTGTGGCAAACGAGATTTTTCGAACAGCCTACATCTGTAGCTTGTATTCAAAAGCCAAGATTGTTATATTACTGAACCAATTAGTTTCAGACTCATCCATTCAAAAATCCAGTATTGTGCATTTTTTGGCTTTTCATTATAGAGCAGGGCCTTATCCAGGGGAGGCTAAGCGGTTGGAAAAGTCTCACTTTCTCACAAGGCAGAGAAATTATAGTTTAGAGACAAATCTGATTCTTAAATAAAATGTTTTCAACGAATGGGATACCTAAAACAATATATTTCTATTTTGTTCATTCCACCCCTTTCCTTATTTGGAATGCAGCTCTTTCTCAAATTCGAAATCAGTCACGAAGGACGCTTAGGACTGACAGATTTGACCATAAGAATATGCAATTCAATTTCTTTCTCCTACATATATTTTTCTATTATTAAGTGGTGCTAATTTATGAAGATTAAAGGGGGGTGGGGTTTGAAGAGCTGTCATTTTTAAATGAGGATACAAAAAAGGAATTGTACAAATACGGGGGGAGGGCATTTTTTCCTTTTCAATTGTATTATTGAAAGTACTCAAAAAAGGTATTTTCAGTATCTTTATAGAAACAATTTGTATTGTTAGCAGCATGTTTTGTTTGTCATGATATCAACGACAAAAAAAAAAAAAAAAAAAAAAAAAAAAAATTATTACAAGGCTACTCAAGACCTACGAGATTTACCACCCTCTTCTTGAATGTAGTTTGCGTTCTGTTGAAAACGATATGCATTTTGAAAAATATGGGTTTTATTTGTTAAAAAATGATCAACAACAACTACAAAAAGAAAGTCACCATAGTAATTAATAATTCTGAAAGAATTCTTTTCAGTATTTTCGAATACTATGGTGATTATCTTTTTGTTGTTGTTGTTGATGATGTTTTGAAAAATAAAACCATATTTTTCAAAATACATATGGTGAAAGTAGACTGACTTTCTAATACATAATAGTACTAATTCCTGGAAGTTTTAAGAATATTTAATTAATTAATGTTATAATTACAAAAGACAAGATGTTTAAATTATGTTTTGCATGTGACACTTTACCCTTAGAATGTTTAGTGGGCGTTAGTTGGGATGGAGGAGGAGTGTGTGTAGCTGTGTTGGCATCAGACATCTTGGTACAGCATTAAGTTGTCACTGTAGTAATAGTAGTTCAAATTAGAAACAACTATTCACTGTACTTTCTGTTCGTTTTGGGTTTGATTTATTCATTGATAGTAATTTAGATTCATTTTAGGTCTAAGTTTATTAAATACTTTTACTTCTGCAGATCTTTGATTTTTATTATGGATCCTTACTTTTCTTTAATAAATTTCTTTTTAGCCAATTCTTTAGTTTATTTCTGTTAGTTTTTAATTGACTTTAAAAACTATCAAAAAGTTTATTGATATATTGATATATCTGTGAAGTTTTTGTTTTATCTTGTCTGCTAGACAAGAATTAAGGTTTTGAATTGCCACTTAAGTTTTCTGTAAAAGTCAAAAGTTTGTTGAAAATTTTTGAATAACAATACTTTTGTCCAATAAATTTTAATAATAATTTTACTATGTGACTTTGGGAGGATGAGTAGGGACATTGTTAATCAAATGGATACAAATATGCATATTTTTGTTCTTCTACTGGGCTGAAGCCATCTATTATAAAAACTTTATTTGGTTATATTTTCTTATAATTGCTTAGTTCTGTTTCGGTGTCTTTAAAAAAAAACTTAGACAAAATAGGATGTCAAGAATCAATCCCGCCAGATTCAATTTCTAAATTTTGTGTCTTAATTTAGATTCCGTTAGTTCTGACATTGTCTTTGACGTGTCTACATGGCCTGAAATCTGAAATCTAAAACAGGTCAATATAAAAAGAAATCAAGTTCTTCGTACTAAGAATTGATACTGCCACATTTCTCTTCCAAAACTCATTGTCCTTGTTCCCTCACACTATTATTTCAGTAAGTTCACAAATATTTCAGTAAGGTTCCCTCACACCATTCTGCAGATCATGAAAGTTCCACGCATATCAGAGAGAAATAATGTTTAGCCCGTTTTAGGGTTTCAAGTAAAGATACAACCCACTTTTCCAAGATATTCTTTTCCTCTTGGGTTCGCCAAGCCCATAAAACATATCCAGTAGCTTACTTGCCCTCGGAGGCAAACTGGCTTATTTTGAGTGTCACAAATGAGTACAACATTTGTTTCCAAAGCTTATGTCTGCATTGAGGTCCCTATATTAAGTCTAACCCGAATGTAGCAAAATTATATGTGTTGGGTTATTTTCAGGTGTCAAGTATAGATACAGTCAATCTTCAAAATGTGTTTCTTTCTGTTAATTAATTCAAAAAATAATTTCCAAAAAATAAGTTTTTGAAAGAAAAGTAAAGGCCATTTTAAACTTAAACTCTGTAGATACAAATACCTGTTAAAATTCAAACTCAAAACGACCAGAAATTACTATTAAAGAATAAATTAAACCCAAAACGAACAGAAATCAAATAAACAATCATAGCAAAAAACATACAATAAGTAATAATATAAATGAATAAACAGATCGTAGAGCGAGTAATACTTAGATTGAGTATGGAAATCAAGCTTAAAACTAAAAAAAATATTTTGCTATTGAAGTATAAATGAAACTTAAAACGAACAGTAATTAAATAAACAATCAATGCAAACAATCATAAAATATATATTAGCGTAAATGAATAAATAAATCTCAAATAAATGAAAGTTAAATTGAATATGCAAATAAAGCTTGGAACGAACAAAAATCACTACAAACAAGAGTTTGGGCATCGCCTCCTTCTCTCACTGTAAAAGTCTAAAACCTACTACGTCATTGGCGCTTTACTGAAAACCAATTTTACTACAAATATTTTCTTTTGTACTTAATATTGAAAATAAACACTAAAATTATAGTAAAATTATGAACTGATAAGCTTTCAGAAATTAATATCATTATACATCAAATATTCAGTTTAATTTATTAGTTCTTTCTAAAGTTGTTCAAGACGAATATAGTTTCACTACAAACAAAAGTTTGGATACTGCCCCTTCCTTAACTTTAAATAAAAACCGAAAGCCTACTGCGTTATTGGTGTTTAACTGAAAACGAATTATATTACAAATATTTTCTTTTCCAGTTCTTACAGCATTGAAAATAAAAATAAAATTACAGTGACATATATTCTTGAACTGATGAACCTTTCAAGCAATTAATATCATTATACATAAAAAATTCATTTTGATGTTGTTTATACTTTCCAATACTTTTCAAGAAGCATATAGTTTTCATTAAAGCGCCAATGACGCAGAAGGTTTTAGACTTTTACAGTGAGAGAAGGAGGCGATACCCAAACTCTTGGTTACATTTTTTTTTTTTTTTTACAGGCTATGACTGTTTGCATTGATTGTTAATTAAATTTCTGTTCGTTTTAAGTTTCATTTATACTTTAAAAGGAAAATATTTTTTTTTTCGTTTTAAGCTTGATTTTTATATTCAATTTAAGCATTACTCGCTTTATGATCTATTTATTCATTTATATTATTACTTGTTGTATGCTATTTGCTATGATTGTTTATTTAATTCCTGTTTGTTTTGGGTTTCATATATTCTTTAATAGTAATTTCTGGTGGTTTTGAGTTTGAATGATAAACAGGTATTTGTATCTGCTGAGCTTAAGTTTAAAATGGCCTTTACTTTTTTTTAAACACTTATTTTTCGGAAGGTTTTTTTTATTAATTTTTGTTCGCTTTTGATTGCAAAAAGTTTTAAGTTTTTAAATATTCCTTATTTCAAAATCAAACTTTAAAAAAATGAAATTTTCATCAAAGTATCAAAACCGGTGTCAAAGTAACAATATCAAAGTGAAAATATGGGTTTGTGTCAACCTCGGAGTATTTATTATCTGAGGTTTGAACTATTTTTAACAAAATGGCTATCCAAAATTTTATCGGATGGGTTTGGGAAAAAAAGGGCGGGGGGGGGGGGGGTAATTGCCCTTCGATCTCTTTTGACTCTTTAAAAGTGAACTAGAACTTTATATTTTCAATCAAATGAGCCCCCTCTGAAGTTTATACGAGCATCCCTTATATAAGAACCATATATACCCACAGAGTATAACTTACAACGCCTGTCCCTGGGTCCTGGGAGTTGTGTTGACCCTGTAGTTTTAATATCTGAGGTATGAACTATTTTTAACGAAACGGTTTACCCATCAGATAAACTCAAAGGCGCGGCGGATGGGAGCGGCTAGTTGCCCTCTTATTTTTTTTTACTCTTAGAAAATGAACTAGAACTTTTAATTTCCATTCAAATGAGCCCTCTCTGAAGTTTATACGAGCATCCCTTTCATAAGAACCATATACGGTGCCAGGACACAGCTTACAATGCCTGCCCCCGGGCCCTGGGTGGTTGTGTCGACACCGAAGTTTTTGTTATTGGACCTTTGAAGTGATTTAAAAAATGGCCGTCTCAAAATTAGTATCGGATGGGTTTGGAGAAAAAGGGCGTGGGGGGGGGGGGGCTAGGGGCCCTCTGATCTCTTTTGACACACAAAAAAAATAAACTAGAACATTCAATTTCCATTCAAATAAGCTCTCTCTCAAGTTTATACCAGCATCCCTTCCATAAGAACAATATATGCCCCAAGGTCATAACTTGCAACGCCTGCCCCCGAGCCCTGGGTGGTTGTGTCGACACTGGAGTTTCTTTATCTGACCTTTGAACTATTTTTAACAAAATGGCTATTTCAAAATTTTTATCCGATGCAAGTGGGGGAAAAGGGGCGTGGAGGGGATAGTTGCCCTCTGATCTCTTTTGACTCTTAAAAACTGACTTAGAACTTTCAGTTTCCAATTAAATAAGCCCTATCTGAAACTAATATGAGCATTCCGTCCAGGAAAGCTGTATAAGCCCTCCAGGCATAAATTCAACGCTTACCCCGGGCACTGAAGGATTGTGTCGACATCGGAGTTTTCGTTGTATGACCTTTGAACCAATTTGAAAAAAATGGCTCTTTCAAAGTTCTTATCGGAGGGGTTTGAGGAAAATAGGGCGTGGAGAGGGGGGACTTTGTACCCTCCGAAATTTCTTGACCCTTGAAAAATTAACAAAAATATTCAATTCCAAATGAAATGAGCTCTTTCCAAAGTTTATACGAGCATCCTTTCCATAAGAACTGTATATGCCCCCAGAGCATTACTTACAACACCTGCCTCCGGGCCCTGGGGCGTTTGTGTCGACCCCGGAATTTTCATTATATGATCTTTTAACTATTTAAAATAATGGCTATCCCAAAGTTCTTATCAGCTGGGTTTGAGGAAAAAAGTGCATGGAGGGGGGGGGGCTATTTGCCCTCCGATATCTTTTGACTCTTTAAAAGTGAACTACAACTTTCAATTACCAATCAAATGAGCCCTCTCCGAAGTTTTTACGAGCATACCTTCCATAAGAACCATATATGCCCCCAGGGCAATACTTAAAACGCCTGCCCCGGGCCCTAGGGGTTTTTCTTATCTTATCTTTGAACTATTTTTAACGAAATGACCATAATACGTAAAGGACTTTTTGTTATATGATCTTTGAACTATTTTTAACAAAATGGCTACCCGAAATTTTTTGTCAGATGTGTTTGGGGAAAGAGGGCTTGGGGGGAGCTATTTGCCCTCCGATCACTTTTGACTCTTGAAAAGGGAACTAGAACTTTCAATTTCCAGTCTAATGAGCCCTCTCTGAAGTTTATACGAGCATCCCTTCCATAAGAACGATATATGCCCAAAGGGCAATACTTACAACGCTTGCCCTCGGGCCCCGGGGGGCTGTATCGCCCCCGGAATTTTCGTTATATGGTCTTTGAACTATTTAAAAAAAATGGCTATCTCAAAATTCTTATCGGATGGGTTTGAGGAAAAAAGGGTGTGGATGGGGGGGGGGGGGTAGGTGTTCTCAAATATCTTTTGAATCTTAAAAAGTGAACTGGAAGTTTCAATTTTCAGTCAAATGAGCCCTCTCGGAAGTTTATACGAGTATCCCATCTTTATTTATACTTCGACAGGCATGTGGTCTAAAAGGCCATTTGCTAGTTAAACATAAAATGGAAACCTTCGTCTATGTCTGTAAGTCTTTTGGTTTGGAAATTATCTACATAAGTATAAAGCTTGTTATCCAGCTATCAATGGAAACTAATAGCATTTTGTTCTAATCCCAGCAAAAGCCACCAAGTAAGTTAGTAACATATAGTATTTTTTGTCCTAAAGCAAATAATAGGACAACAAAATACCACAGATTGTATATTGCCACACCAGGAGGGGGAAAGAATGAGACGCAACTACTTCAGTAGTGATTTTATATTTGGAAAGAACATTGAATCGGGAATCAAATAATATATTCTTTTTCGATCTGATGCTGCAGTTCAGCTAGCGAAAAATATAAGATAGGAAAAGGGATAAGATGTCACTCAAGATTCCTCTAAAGGGCTCAAAATGAAATTTGTGGTAGCAATTTTAACAAACGACTGTCAAAAGGTGCGTCTAGAGTTTTAATGGCTGGCGAGTCTTACTCACAGTTTTTTCGGCTTATCTTAAAAAATGTATATATGAAGCTCATAATAAATAACTGTCGTTCAAAATTAGAAGTTTTAACCAAAATATAATTATTAGTAATTATTCTACTTTGACAAATCTCACTGACCTATTATCAGTAAATACGTAGTAGCAGAATCCAATCGCCCAAGAATCAAAACAGAAGTTTGTAAACAAAAGTAAATCACTTTGGAATAACATCAAGGATTAGAATAAATATGGTATGATCTTGGTAGATTGTTTAGGTTTTGTAATATTTGTATAAAAAATTTTATTCAGTGGCTTTTTGCTATAAAGAATCGGTAAAGATGAATTATAGCCTAGGAAGGAAATCAGATAGGCTAGGCCTAGGGAAAAAAAAGTTAATCTAGATTATCAGTTGATTCGGCGTTCTTCTTTTTCCAAATATGTTAATAAATGTTGTTGCAATTGCCCTCCCCCCTAATTGGGTAGTGTATAACCCCAAGCCTAGGCAGCCATAGGCCTAGGGCCTATGCAAAATGTGGCTTGTTTTATGTGTTTGTCTTTATCTTTTGTGCTTGTTTCACATTAACCATTGGTTCATAGTGTCCAGTAAAGGTTATGATAATGACCAAATTTAAAGGAAACACCAACAAATTTGGTAAATTACCATATACACTTAGCCTATATTATTCTAGCCTAAAAGCAAATTGTCTCAACTTACACACTGCCTCTTCTGATGGATAAATAAACAACCCACTATATATTCCCACTATGCTTTTCAATATCAAATACTTATGACACCCAAATAACAGTTATAGTAGCCTACCTGATGATAAGGCTAGCCTACATATTTATCTATTGGGAGGGGGAAGGGGTAGGGCTCAAGCAAAGGAATGTTCTTTTCAGGAATGAGATGAGTAGGTGTTTATGGTTATTTTAAAGTAGTTTTCATAGGGTAATACTCCTAGGCCTAGTAGGCAACTTGAACAGTGCCTTATCTTAGACAAGTAGCCTACTGCAATTGAAATGCATCTAGGTAGAATTGCAGAGTTACCTTTTCTAAAGGAACTCTGTTGATTTATGTAACATTCAGTTGATTTAGATCAGGACAATCCATAGATACAAATCTAATGGGTGAGCAATGTTTGACTATTAAAGTCATTGGTTCTTTATGCTCTAAGCAACACATTTTGTCATTTTCCTTTATATAGAAAGTATTATAAAGTTAAACAAAAGAAAATATTGTGTTTCCTTTAAACATGGAGAATGATATAAAGTCTTCTGTATGACTTAAACATTAAATTATTATAGAGAAGTATGAATAAAGTTATACAGAAGACTTTTTGGTTTTCTTATTTCATATATGATCCACTAAAATGTCATACAGAAAAAATTATATCAGCCTACCCTACTTATACATAGAGAAAACAACAAAAAGTCATATAGATGGCTTTTTATAGCCTATGCCTACATGATTTCATTTATAAGGCAGCCTGAATAAAGTCATACAGATGACTTTTTAATATATCATTCTACTATAAAGCATTATGAATAAAGTCATACAGATGACTTTTTATGCCTCTTGCTATTATAGAGCAAACATAATAATAGTCATACAGATGGCTTTTTATACCTCATACTATTATAGAGCAAACATGAATGAAGTCCTACATATGACTTTTTATGCCTTTCTTAAAAAGAGCAAACTTAAATAAGGTCATACAGATGACTTTTTATACCTCCTGCTAGTACATAGAGAAAACAACAAAAAGTCATACAGATGGCTTTTTATAGCCTAGGCCTACAGGATTTCATGTATAGAGCAGCCTAAATAAAGTCATAGAGATGACTTTTTCATATATAATTCTACTATTAAGTATAATGAATAAAGTCATACAGATAACTTTTTATGTATTCTGCCATTATAAAAAAAACATAAATATAGTCATACAGATGGTTTTTTATACCTAATACTATTATAGAGCAAACATGTATGAAGTCCTACATCTGACTTTTTATACCTTTCTTTTATAGCAAACTTCAATAAAGTCATACAGATGACTTTTTATGCCTCCTGCTAGTACATAGAGAACAACAAAAAGTCATACAGATGGCTTTTTATAGCCTAGGCCTACAGGATTTCATATATAGAGCAGCCTAAATAAAGTCATACAGATGACTTTTTACTATATCATTCTACTATAAAGCATTATGAATAAGGTCATACAGATGACTTTTTATGCCTCCTGCTATTATAGAGCAAACATAAAAAAAAGTCATACAGATGGCTTTTTATACCTCATACTATTATAGAGCAAACATGAATGAAGTCCTACATATGACTTTTTATGCCTTTCTCTTATAGAGCAAACTTCAATAAAGTCATACAGATGACTTTTTATACCTCCTGCTAGTACATAGAGAAAACAACAAAAAGTCATACAGATGTCTTTTTATAGCCTAGGCCTACAGGATTTCATGTATAGAGCAGCCTAAATAAAGTCATACAGATGACTTTTTAATATATCATTCTACTATAAAGCATTATGAGTAAAGTCATACAGATGACTTTTTATGTCTCCTGCAAACATAAATAAAGTCATATAGATGGCTTTTTATACCTAATACTATTTTTTATTATTTACAAATGGGTTACAATTATAGAGCAAACATGAATAAAGTCCTACATATGTCTTTTTATGCCTTTCTTTTATAGAGCAAACTTAAATAAAGTCATACAGATGACTTTTAATGCCTCCTGCTAGTACATAGAGAACAACAAAAAGTCATACAGATGGCTTTTTATAGCCTAGGCCTACAGGATTTCATATATAGAGCAGCCTTGATAAAGTCATGCAGATGACTTTTTAATATATCATTCTACTATAAAGTTTTATGAATAAAGTCATACAGATGACTTTTTATGCCTCCTACTATTATAGAGCAAATATAAATAAAGTCATACAGATGGCTTTTTATACCTCATACTATTATAGAGCAAACATGAATGAAGTCCTACATATGACTTTTTATGCCTTTCTTTTATAGAGCAAACTTAAATAAAGTCATACAGATGGCTTTTTATACCTCATACTATTAGCCTATAGAGCAAACAGGAATGAAGTCCTACATATGACTTGTTATGCCTTTCTTTTATAGAGCAAACTTAAATAAAGTCATACAGATGACTTTTAATGCCTCCTGCTAGTACATAGAGAAAACAACAAAAAGTCATATAGATGGCTTTTTATAGCCTAGACCTACATGATTTCATTTATAGAGTAGCCTAAATAATGTCATATAGATGACTTTTTAATATATCATCCTACTATAAAGCATTATGAATAAAGTCATACAGATGACTTTTTATGCCTCCTGTTATTATAGAGCAAACATAAATAAAGTCATACAGATGACTTTTTATGTCTCCTGCTATTATAGAGCAAACATAAATAAAGTCATATAGATGGCTTTTTATACCTAATACTATTATAGAGCAAACATGAATAAAGTCCTACATATGACTTTTTATGCCTTTCTTTTATAGAGCAAACTTAAATAAAGTCATACAGATGACTTTTAATGCCTCCTGCTAGTACATAGAGAACAACAAAAAGTCATACAGATGGCTTTTTATAGCCTAGGCCTACAGGATTTCGTATATAGAGCAGCCTAGATAAAGTCATAAAGATGACTTTTTAATATATCATTCTACTATAAAGCATTATGAATAAAGTCATACAGATGACTTTTTATGTCTCCTGTTATTATAGAGCAAACATAAATAAAGTCATACCGATGGCTTTTTATACCTCATACTATTATAGAGCAAACATTAATGAAGTCCTACATATGACTTTTTATGCCTTTCTTTTATAGAGCAAACTTCAATAAAGTCATACAGATGACTTTTTATACCTCCTGCTAGTACATAGAGAAAACAACAAAAAGTCATACAGATGGCTGTTTATAGCCTAGGCCTACCTGATTTCATTTATTGAGTAGCCTAAATAAAGTCATACAGATGACTTTTTAATATATCATTCTACTATAAAGTTTTATGAATAAAGTCATACAGATGACTTTTTATGCCTCCTACTATTATAGAGCAAATATAAATAAAGTCATACAGATGGCTTTTTATAGCCTAGGCCTACAGGATTTCATATATAGAGCAGCCTAAATAAAGTCATATAGATGACTTTTTAATATATCATTCTACTATAAAGCATTATGAATAAAGTCATACAGATGACTTTTTATGTCTCCTGCTATTATAGAGCAAACATAAATAAAGTCATACCGATGGCTTTTTATACCTCATACTATTATAGAGCAAACATTAATGAAGTCCTACATATGACTTTTTATGCCTTTCTTTTATAGAGCAAACTTCAATAAAGTCATACAGATGACTTTTTATACCTCCTGCTAGTACATAGAGAAAACAACAAAAAGTCATACAGATGGCTGTTTATAGCCTAGGCCTACCTGATTTCATTTATTGAGTAGCCTAAATAAAGTCATACAGATGACTTTTTAATATATCATTCTACTATAAAGTTTTATGAATAAAGTCATACAGATGACTTTTTATGCCTCCTACTATTATAGAGCAAATATAAATAAAGTCATACAGATGGCTTTTTATACCTCATACTATTATAGAGCAAACATGAATGAAGTCCTACATATGACTTTTTATGCCTTTCTTTTATAGAGCAAACTTAAATAAAGTCATACAGATGGCTTTTTATACCTCATACTATTATAGAGCAAACATGAATGAAGTCCTACATATGACTTGTTATGCCTTTCTTTTATAGAGCAAACTTAAATAAAGTTATACATATGACTTTTAATGCCTCCTGCTAGTACATAGAGAAAACAACAAAAAGTCATATAGATGGCTTTTTATAGCCTAGACCTACATGATTTCATTTATAGAGTAGCCTAAATAATGTCATATAGATGACTTTTTAATATATCATCCTACTATAAAGCATTATGAATAAAGTCATACAGATGACTTTTTATGCCTCCTGTTATTATAGAGCAAACATAAATAAAGTCATACAGATGACTTTATATACCTCATACTATTATAGAGCAAGCTTAAATAAAGTCTTACAGATGACTTTTTATACCTCATATTTGTATAGAACAAACATGAAGAAATTCTTACAAATGACTTTTTGTTGTTTTCTCTTTGTATCAGGGGGGTAATATAATTTCTTCTGTATGACATCTTAGTGGATCATATATGAAATAAGAAAACCAAATAGTCTTCTGTATAACTTTATTTGTACTTCTCCACAATAATTTGATGTTTAAAAAGTCATACAGAAGACTATATCATTCTCCATCTTTTCTCTAGAAATAGAAATATATAATTATAAACATACAAGGTATAAAGCCATTTGTAAAGCATAGCATATATAGTACAAGGTATAGAATGTCATCTGCACTACTTTATTCATGTTTTCTCTATAATAGTGTAAGATATAAAAAGTCATCTGTATGACTTTATTCATGTTTTCTCAATAATAGAGAGATATATAAAAGTCATCTGTATGGCTTTATTTTTGCTGGCTCTATAATAGCATGAGGTATAAAAAGTCACATGTATGACTTTATTTTATGTTTGCTCTATAAAAGAATGAGGCATAAAGTCATCTGTATGACTTTTTATCATTCTACATAATAGGAGAAAGCAAGATATTGTCTTCTGTTTGACTTTATACTGCATTCTATATAAGACTAAATGACAATTTTCTATTGTTCAGATATAAAGAAATTTTTTTCTATATTGTCATATGTAGTAACCCAATCTGATAAGTGAATAGAATTTTGTTACAAAGCTCCTAGATAGAGGGATCCCAGTAGATCTTATTATCTTAGCATTTGATTTCATAGCCAAAGCATTTGACAAAGTAGGTCATCATATACTACTGGCAAAATCAGTTGTAATTAGGGTAAGCCATGAAGTTGTTGAGTGAGTGATGGCAATCCTGAAAGATAGAAGGCAGAGCATAAAGGTGCATGGGGAAAATGGTCAAGTATTTTACTTGGATAGTACTGAAGTGGAAAGTGGAGTCCCACAGGGAATGATCCTTGGTCCAACATTTATTTAACATCTATGAAGATATTGAGCTGAACTGGCCAGCCATGACAAAGAACAACAAAGAGAGAAAAACCTCAATGAAGAATAAACAAACAAGACTGCAGCCAGCAGAGAAAAAATGAAAAACTAAAGTGAGACAGATATTTTTCCTGTATAAAAATGAGGCATCTTCAGCACAGAAGAAACAAAGATAAAAACTAAAAACAAATAAAACCACCATCAATATTAATAAAATACAGTTTTTGCAAACCAATCCACATAGGTCACAGAAACTCTGTATTGTTTTAGTTTTTTATCTTTTCTCTCTATTGGCCGAAGTCTTGTTTGTTTGTTCTTCAGTGAGTTTTTTCTCACTTAGTTGTTCTTTTAACTTCTATATGAACAATGCAGCACAATCTGTCAAAAATAAAATGAACCTATATGCCAATGATTTGAAAATCATCAGCCCTACAGAAGCAGCCAACATCAGCCCTGCAAAGAGCAAGCCTTATTACAAGCTGACCTAGACAAACTCTCTAATTGGGCAAAACTGGTGGTTAGAATTCAACATTATGAAATGCAGGACAATTCATTGTGAGGGGTCAGTATCATATATGTAGAATAGGCGGTGTTGGGCAAATGATTGGTTCCTCCCATTCAGAAAGAGACCTGGGTATACTTGTGGATGATGAATTCAAGCTTGGCCAACATGCTCAGTCAGTTGCCTCCATAGCTCTCCAGACCCTAGGAATTGTAAAAAGAACATTCCTCAGTAGGTCACAATAGCTGATGTCAAAGCTATACAAAGGACTTGTTTTACCAATATATTTTTCAATGCGTAGGGGGGAGGGGGATTTGTTGTTTTTTCTATTATTTTGAATGAAAATATAAAAAGAATCCATTCAATGAACAAATACACAATAATTAGTTCTAAACTTGTACCTCCTTAACAGGCAAATGTTTTGAAAATTTAACTTACCTCAAGAAATACATCAATTGAAGAAGCAAAGCCAGTTTTTGCTGTGTGGATGGTAGGGAAGAGCTTCAAGCTTTGGTATGTTTATGGCAACCCCATTAAATAAAGGCAACAAGAAAAAACTAGAGAGTGTCCAAACTAAATCAATATAGGGTTGTAAAATCCTGGACTCCCTTTCACACCTGGAGAAGTTACAGATTCCTACCTTGTCCTATAAATAGAAGCATGGGGATGTCTTCATGGCATAAAAATGTTGCACACTCAGTCCTTGCAACAAAATATGCTTGAACTTGACCAGTGAAGAGGACACACCATGAAGCTGTACTGCAGATGAGCCAACACCAGGCTACAGAACAACTTCCCAAAACAAGTTATGGGCCTCTGAAACTCCCTGAGCAAAGGAGCAGTCTCAGCCCCTTGTGTAGAGGCCTTTAAGGGAGCTGGGGACAAAGATTGGTCATCCAAGCCATGACTTCAAGAATGGGATGCAGCCAACATATTGGCTCAGCATCTTGACTAACCAGCACCTACAGGATAATTCCTTATTTGCTGGACGATGCATATTAAGGTAATTGAGACAAATCTTATGGATCTATATAGTTATGTCATTGAGTTTCTAGATTGCCATATCCTAGATGATATGATCAGGGGTGCAGCAAGGGGGGGGGGCGGAGGAGAGGGGTACTCCCCCAAAGTTCTAAGGTGTCAGCACACAGCACCAACACTTTGGAATTTAGCTTATATCTCTGTGTTTGTTGGCACACTGGACAATTTTCTCAGCATATTCTTTATATCCCCCCCTCCAAACCTAAAATCCTAGCTGTACCCTTGTATATGGTTCTCTTACATTATGTCAAAGCATTTGATAAAGTCTATCATCACTGACTGAATGCAAAACAAATAGCTATCAGCATACACAAGGAGATTATGGAACAGGTAATGAAGTTCCTCAAAGGAAGAATACAGAGAGTTATGGTGCTTAGGAATAACTGGCAAGGAGGTTTGTCAAAATTTCTGAAGTTGTCAGTGATGTGCCTTAAAAACAATCTTAGGCCTAAGGTTGTTCAATACTTGCATTAATGAAACTCCACAAGCTATAAGACAGAAAATGAGTATCTATACTGATGGTTCAGAGCTTATTGGATCTGCAGAATTGTTAATGACATAAACATCCTTACAGGAAGAAGGAGGTGCTTTTACATTTTTTGAACACAAGTGAAAGCTTGAATTTGATATCCAAAAATGTAAACCTTAAAATTATCTTAAATCACATTGTCCAGCAACTAAGGTAAATCCTGTGATGCCACTGGTGAACAATGTCAAAGAGTCAAATTAGCAGCATCTCATTTTTTTTTTCATGGTTGCTTCAGCCAGTCACAATCAACTCCAGACTTGAATGTATTTAAGACAGCACTTTATGAGAGAAAGTATAAAAAAAGGTGACAATAATCCTCTCAAAGTCCTTGAGAGGATTGTTAATGATGTACTTCTTCAACACCTTGTTACTAATGAAATTATATCTGATAGGCAGCAAGGCTTTCTCCCAGGACAATCTGTAGAAACTAACCTTCTAGACACTTAAAAAATGGTTACCCAGCCACTGGACAAAGGCCTTCCTGTTGATTTGACTCTTTTAGACCTAGCCAAAGGATTCAATAAGGTCCCACATAATTGGCTTCCAATTAACATTTTGATATGGTCATCATGTTCAACATAGTTGAAAGGTCTGGAAATTGTGGCTTTGAGGATGACAGCCCTCCCCCCATAGCCCTCAGGACAAGGGTTGTAAGTTAAGCCCTTAGGGAATTTAAGGTTCTTTATAGAAAGCTTGTTGTAGAAGCTTCCAGAAGGGCTCATTTGATTGGAGAGGTTTAGTGCCTTTTTTATTAGTCAAAAGTAGTCAGCAGGCAAATGCCCTTCCTCCCATGCCCATCATTTCCCCAAACACTTACAATCAAAATTTTTAGATAGCCATTTTGCCAAATGTATTTGAAAAGTCTGGAAATGATATCTTTGAGAATAACAAATTCCCCCAGCCCTCAGGGCAAGGGTCATAAGTTATGCCCTGGGGTATATAAGGTTACTATAGAAATTGTGATCATATAAACTTTGGAGGGGCTTTCTATAAAGAACCTTATATGCTCCAAGGGCATAACTTACAACTCTTGTCCTGAGGGCTATGGGGGGAGGGCTGTCATCCTCAAAGACACAATTTCCTGACCTTTCAACTATGTTGAACATAACGACCATATCAAAATGTTGATTGGAAATGTTTGGGGAAAAGATGGGCATGGAAGGGGGTGATTCTCCCTCCAATTACTTTCAACTATTAAAGTAGGCAATAGCCCCCTCAATTTCCAATTGAATGAGCTCTTTTTGAAGTTTTTAAAACAACACTTTCTATAAAAACCTTATATGCACCCTAACTATAACTTACATCCTTTGCCCTGGGGGCTGTGGGAGGTTTGTCATCCTCAAAGACATAATTTCCAGATCTTTTAACTACATTGAACAAAATGGATATCTCAAAAGTTTAATTGAATGTGTTTGGGGAAATTAAGAGTGCAAGAGGGGGGGATTTCCCCTCATACTGCTTTTGACTATTAATAAGGGTACTAGCCCTCTCAATTCCCAATTGAATAAGCCTTTTTTGAAGTTTCTATGACAATGCTTTCTATAAAAACCTTATATGCCCCCAGGGCATAACTTGCAACCTTTGCCCTGGGGGCTGTTTGGGGTTTGTAATCCTCAAAGACATAATTTCCAAACCTTTCGACTATATTGAACAAAATGGCTATCTCAAAATTTTGATTGAATGTTTTTGGGGAAATGGTGGGTGTGAGAGGGGGGTTAGTTGCCCTCCAATTACTTTCTACTACAAAAAAGGGCACTAGCCATTTCAATTTCCAATCAAATGAGCCCTTTTTGAATCTCCTAAAACAACCCTTTCTATGAAAACCTTAAATGCCCCTGGAGCATAACTTAGAACCCTTATCCTGAGGGCTGTTGGGGGGGGGGGGCTGTCATCCTCAAATACCTATAATAATATGACTCTTCAACTATGTTCAACAAAATGGCTATATCAAAATGTTGATCGGAAGTGTTTGAGGAAATAATGGATGTGGGGGGGGGGGGCATTCACCCTCTGATCTGTTTTTAAATATTAATAAGGGCACTAGCCCTCTGAATTCCAAAATGAAAGAACCCTTCTTGAAGTTTCCATGACAACACTTTCTGTAAAAACCTTATATGCCCCCAGGGCATAACTTACAACCTCTGCCCTGGGGGCTGTGGGGGGTTTGTCATCCTCACAGACATAATTTCCAGACCTTTCAACTATGTTGAACAAAATAGCTATTTCAAAAGTTTGATTGAATTTGTTTGGGGAAATGGTGGGCGTGAGAGGGGGGTTAGTTGCCCTCCATCACTTTTAACTATTAAAAAGGGCACTAGCCCTTTCAATTTCCAATGAAATGGACCCTTTTTGAAGTTTCTACAACAGCACCTTCCATAAAAACCTTATATGAAAGTTTGGTTCTCAAAATATCTATTGGATACATCTCAGGAAAATACATTGTGTTTCTGTGTGTGTGTGTGGGGGGGGGGGGGTGGTAGTTGGACTCTGATCACTTTGACTCTTAAAAAAGGCAATAGAACTTTTGATTACCAATCTAATGAGCACCCTCCAAAGTTTATACAACCACCCTTTCTGTAGAAAACCTTACATCCCCCAGGATATAACTTACAACCCTTACCCTGAGGGCTGTGGGGGGGGGGGTTGTCATCCTCAAAGACCAAATTTCCAGCCCTTCCAAGTTTCAACTACTCTGAGAAAAATAGCTATCTCAAAATTTTGATTGGATGTGTTTGGGTAAATGGTGGGCATGGAAGGGGTAATAGTTGCCTTCCTTTCATTCTTGGCTATTAAAAAGGGAATAAGCGTTTCCAATTGAATGAGCAGTTTTCGAAGTTTCTACAACAACTCTTTTGATACGAACTGCCCTTTTCTAAAAGAAAAAAAAAATAATGAATAATACATTGTCCAATCATTGTTTTTTACTTAGGCAGCACTATTGCACTGCCTATGATTGACTTTATTGTTAAATAAATTCCCATGTGAGCATAACCATCAGTGCCACCTAAACACAAAAAAAGAAGTATTTTGAGAGTTTTCTTTGGAGGTATTTTGTTAAACATTTGGTCATGCAGAAAAAATATAAGAGGAAAGATACAGTGGAAAATGAATAATTTTGTGATACCTTTGATGTGAAGGAAGAATTAGTAACGGTACTAAAAGAATTAGAAAATAATAAGGCTTCAGGTGCTGATAGTGTGGTAAATGAGTTTCTTAAATATGGTGGCTCTGAGGTTAGAATAAGTTACTGAAGATTATGAATATGATTTTTGAAAAAGAGGAAGTACCTAACGATTTTGGAAAACCTTAATTAAGCTACTGTATAAGAAAGGTGATAAGAGTGAGTGTTGTAATTATCAAGACATCAGTTTGGTCACTGTAGGTAGCAAATTACTTAGTAATATGATACTTTTTAGACTGAGAGATGCTGTCGACAAAGCTTTAAGAGAAGAACAGTGCGGTTTTAAGAAAGGTAGAGGATGTGTTGACCAGATTTTCACTCTTAGGTTAATAAGTGAGAAGTGCCTTAGTTGTCAAATACCTGTGGTCCTCAGTTTTATATATTATCAGCAATTGTTTGATTCTGGTAATAGAAGAGCTTTAGCAAAGGTCTTATCCTTGTATGGTATACCAGACAAATACATTAAAATGATTTATGCTATGTACAAGAATAACACTGATGTGGTTAAGGTAGGAAATGAGACGAGCAGCTGGTTTTGTATTAAATCAGGAGTTAAGCAGGTTTACATTCTATCCCCCTTTATATGGATCATTTTGATGGACTTTGTCTTAATGAGCACAGGAAAGGCAATGGGAGACCATGGAATCAAATGGGGAGGAAAAACTCTCTTGGACTTAGATCATGCTGAGGATTTAAGCATTCTTGATGGAAGTGTAAGTAAAATGAATGAACTTTTAGAGGTTTTGCAAGTTCAGGGTTCTAGAATAGGTTTGAAAATTAATGTTAAGATGACTAAGTCTCTAAGGCTAGGAATAAGTGAAGATGAAAAGGTGATGCTGGGTAATGAAGAGATTGATCAGGTGTGCAGCATCACTTAGCTTGGTAGTATTATTAGTAAAGACGATGGGAGCAGTGAAGATGTTACAAGTAGATTAGACAAGGTTCAGGGTGTTTTTTTAACAGTTAAAAAAAGTTTGGAAGAATAGGAAGATAAGTCTTCAAACTAAGATTAGAATATTGGAAGGTACAGTGATGACAGTGGCCAAATATGGCTCTGAAGCATGGGTGCTCCAAAAATCAGGTGAAGATTTACTAGTTATTTTCCAGAGAAATTGCCTACAAATTGTTCTGGGTACCTGACTGACTGACTGTGTTTCAAACAGTAGGCTGTACAAATAATGTGGTTCAATCCCACTTTCTAGGGCTATAATGAAGAAAAGTTGAGATTGCTAGGGCATTTTCTGTGGATGAAAGATGACAGATTGGTAAAGATTGTCCTTTTTTGGACAACTGTATAGGGCTAAACAGAAAGCAGGTCGCCCTCGTCTGGTATGAGAGGATGTCATAAAGAAAGATTTAAAGGAAATATGAACAGGGGCAGATCCAGGATTTTTTTTTTAATGGGGGGGGGGGAATAGGTTGATTCAATAAACATGTGTTAGGAAAAAGTTTAATTAACGCAATCTTGCGTTAATTAAGTAAATTACACTACTTTAGACTACGTTCGGGAGGGGGGGGGCACCCCCCGGATCTGCCACTGAATATGAACTTCCTGGGAGGGTGTAAAGATGGAGGCTTTGATTGGGATGGAAGAGGAGCATGCATAGCTGTGTTGGCCTCAGGTGGCATGGTGCTGTGGTGATTTGTTAGTAGTAGTAGTAGTAGTAGGAGTACTAATTGTAGTAGTAGTAGTAATAACAGGGCTAGTAGCAGTAGTTGTATGTACATATTGCCTTTTGATCAGTTGAATCTTGCTCTTATCATGCCATGGAAGTTTTAACTCAATGCTCTATGCTGTTCATAAGATATTGCTGATACAGCCTTTGGGTAACCTCTATACACATAGTATGTTTTAGTTTAGTTCAATGTCCCCCTCAACGTTTCCTAAAATTTTGCCTTACTACCCTTAGCCTTTGTTGTTGTTGAAATAGAAGTAGCCATTGTAGTAGTAGTAGTAGTAACATGTACATATTGCCTTTTCATCAGTTGATCATCCTACTCATCATTCCCTGAAAGTAGGAGTCATAATAGTTGATAGTTGAAGTAGTAGTAGTAGTAGTTATATTAATAGTAGTTGTAACAGTTGTAGCAGTATTAGTATGCACATAAAGCCTTTTTGTCATTTACACATCCTCCTCACCATGCAGTGGAAGTTTCATCTTTGTATGATAAGTCATTTTTAAGATATTGCCAATGTTCTCTTTTGACAACTGGTATACACATAGTGTGGTTGTTTTCATTAAACTTTCCCCTCAACATTTCTGGTGATTTTCATCTTAATACCTCATCTTAATTTGCTTCAAATACAAGAGGTGGGGGGGGGGTGTTATCACCAGAGACATAGTGTATGGACCTCTCAACTCTGCTGAACAAGATAGCTATCTAAAAGTGTTGATCAGATGGCTTTGGGAAAGAAGGTACACGGGAGGGGGGCTGGTTGCCATCAAATCACTTTTGACTCTTTAAAAGAGCACTAGGGGTTCCAGTTTCTAATTTAATGAGCCTCTTCCAAAGTTTCTGCTTCCATACAGAGCATCTTGCTGCAAAAAAAAAATATATTGTGTCCACATTGCTCTTTTTGTAGGCAGTGCTATTGCGCTGCCCATGATTAATAGTAATAATAACAAATTTACCAAAAAGAAGTGTTTCATTAAGATTACAATAAAGTGAAGTAAAAAAAAGAAAAAGAAAAATACATGCAGAAAAAACACATACAAAACAATTTTAAATATAAAACACAACAAAGCAAACCAAAATAATCTCACAAGCAGATGAAATGGACCTAACCACATGCAAGTCTCTTTTTTTTAACTTGGTTTTTTTTTTTTAACTTATTATAAGATGTTAACATACCAGTGGCACTAAACATTTGAATAACATTTTGGTTCCTAATCAACAAGGCAGATTTAAAAGGATTTTACAGTATTGGAAATACAATGCCCTAATGTCCTGCATATCATTATCATTGACACTAAACAATCAAATAACCTTTCAGCTCCCATACAAACAAGGCATGCATAGAAGGAACTTGCAGTTACAGAAATACAATACCATAATGTCCTGCATATCAGTGGCACTAAACAATCAAATAACCTTTTGTTTCCCATACAAACAAGGCAGACATAGAAGGAACTTACAGTAATGGAAATACAATACCATAATGTCCTGCATATCAGTGGCACTAAACAATCAAATAACCTTTTGGTTCCCATACAAACAAGGCAGACATAGAAGGAACCTACAGTAATGGAAATACAATGCCCTAATGTCCTGCATATCACTATCAGTGGCACTAAACATTCAAATAACCTTTCGGTTCTCTTACAAACAAGGCAGACATAGAAAAAACACAGTAATGGAAATACAATGCCCTAATGTCCTGCATATCAGTAGCACTAAACAATCAAATAACCTTTTGGTTCCCATACAAACAAGGTAGACATAGAAGGAACTTACAGTAACGGAAATACAATACCATAATGTCCTGCATATCAATGGCACTAAACAATCAAATAACCTTTTGGTTCCCATACAAACAAGGCAGACATAGAAGGAACTTACAGTAACGGAAATACAATACCATAATTTCCTGAATATCAGTGGTACTAAACAATCAAATAACGTTTTGGTTCCCATACAAACAAGGCAGACATAGAAGGAACTTACAGTAATGGAAATACAATACCATAATTTCCTGCATATCAGTGGTACTAAACAATCAAATAACGTTTTGGTTTCCATACAAACAAGGCAGACATAGAAGGAACTTACAGTAACGGAAATACAATACCATAATGTCCTGCATATCAGTGGCACTAAAAAATCAAATAACCTTTTGGTTCCCATACAAACAAGGCAGACATAGAAGGAACTTACAGTAATGGGAATACAATACCATAATTTCCTGAATATCAGTGGCACTAAACAATGAAATAGCGTTTTGGTTCCCATACAAACAAGGCAGACAACGTTCAATTTTCAATGGGTTTATTAACAAATGAAAATAATAAATCACACCTAATCAAAATACTCAGTCCATTCCTGGACGCCAAGAACCAAAATCATTACAATTTAACATAATACGCTGAATGGTCACTGCTCCTAATCTCAGACACAACCATACCCCTCATTTACCAAATAACTAAAACTATTACCGTCCCGATTCTTACCCTCCGGGGAAACCCCCCCCCCCGTCGTATTTAAAAATCATAAAATTGCAACGTAAATTCATTACTAACATTTAATTCTAATTTTTTTTTCTTTTTATTAACTATTAATTTGTAATGCTATTAAATAATTTTTTACTCTTTTCTTAAATGATGCGAAGGAGCTCCTACCTCTCAGCTCTTCTGGGATCAGGTTCCATATCTTTGCACAAACTATGTTAGGAGTGAAATCTGATTGCATGGTTGGGGTGAGGGGTATTTGCAGCTTTGATGAGGATTGGGTCTGCAAATTATGCTGGTCTGATATAGGTAAAAATAATATTTTAAATGCAGATGGCAGCTCTCCAGCTAAAAACTTGAACACAAAGGTCAAGCATGATAATTGATGCAGGGACCCTAATGACAAGTACTCTTCATTTTTTCCAATTAATATCAGGCATCGTTGATGAATCGAATTCAGTTTTCACAGGTGGGATTTAAAAGTTGATTGCCAGATCATTGCACAATTCTGTAAATGGGGTTTTATAAGAGCATTGTATAGGAGGTCCAGCATTTTCTGTGGCAAAGCGCTTTTCAGTTTTTTTATTATTCCAAAATTCCGGGATAGCTTCAACTCTACTGCTTGAATATGATGCATGAATGATAGGTTCTCATCGAGGAGGATTCCTAGGTATTTTGCAAAATGCTTTTCTGGCCGACTAATCACACCTCTGGATGTCTGGATACCACATACCTCCGGATGGACACTTCCAACCCGGAAAAAAAAATAACGCAATATTTCTCAACATTAATAACAAGTCGGTTAGCATCCAATCAGAGATACGTCCCCTCCAGAACCTCCCTCAGATTAGACATGAGCGTTGTCTTATCCGTTTCACAGCAACCAAGCGTGGTGTCATTAGCGAAGGCCACAAGCTCATCATCTTCACCTTTGGACCAGAGGGAGTTTTCATCCTGGCACAAGTTACAGCAGCAAAGATTTGTTCGTGTCGGGTTCAGCACTCGACTCAGATCGTTAACATGGATCAGGAAAAGTAATGGTCCTAATATTGAGCCCTGGGGGACACCACAGTTCACAAGCACATCATTTCCAGGGTCTTGTCCCAAAAAAATCCTGCAGTCCCTCAGATATGATCTGAGCCAATCCAGAGCTTCACCTCTTATTCCTATATGTTCCAGCTTCCAAGGAGAATTGAATGGTACATGCTATCAAATGCTTTCCTGATATCAAGCAGAACCGCTGCAGGTAGTAGACCAGAATCCAAAGCTTTGTTTGTCCATAAGCTTAACGCTGTTAGTGCATCCTGCGTGGAGTGCCCTGGTCTGAACCCAAACTGGCGATTATTAAGAAACCCTTTCTTCTCTAGAAACTGGAGTAGCTGTTGTTGCACAGGTTTTTCAAAAACTGTTTAAAAAACTGAGAGAATACAAATAGGTCTGTAACTAGCTAGGTTAACTCGAGAACCCACTTTATGCTGTGGAATTATTCTAGCTTTCTTTAGCAGTTCTGGGAAAGTGACCTTGTGCAGAGAAAAATTTATGAGGTAAGTAAGGGGCTCTATGATTGAAGGGGCAACTGCTTTTAACACTTTGGTATGTACTCAGTCGAACCCAGAAGCCAAATTGCCTCTTAGATTTAGTATGATTAGCAGAATTTCAGATGGAGAGACAGGTGCTATTGTCATAGACTTATTGCATGCTGGACCAAGGTAATCTCTAAAACTCTTCACGGAATTCTCAAAAGAATCTGCTGTTTTTCTGCCTACTTCTGCAAAAAAAGTTCCCAATGAATTTGCGACGTTATCTGGTCCTGTTACTGTTTCCCCATTGACATATAATTTAGATGGAAGCTCAGGTGGGGGGTTGCAGGGACGCAGTATAGAGTTAACAACCTTCCATATTTTCCGAGAATTTTTGCCACTTTCAGCTATTTTCCCACTAAAATAATCTCGTTTAGCTTTACGTAAAACTGATCAAAGACATTTTTTATATTTTTCATATTTCTCCAGCGTTGCAATGCATGGGTCATTTGTGTATTCCATCCACAGTTTATTTTTCCTGTTAATACACTGGAGCAGTTCATGACTAATCCAAGAGCTTATGGGTTGATTTTTCCGTCCCGTCCTCCTTGAACGCTTTTCACAACAGCAATCCGTATATATTCTCATTAAAATGTTATGAAATTCCTCAAATCCTGTATTAACATCATCTGTATTCATAACACTTTCCCAGGATGTGCTCTCCAGATTTTGATTAAGATTTTTCAAGTTCTCGTCATTCAGTTTCCAGGTAGTAAACCCCTGCTTAATCGAAGCATTAGGCTTTGGATATTTATGCTGTATGTTGAAATTTGTAAGCAGAGGGAAGTGATCTGAAGTGTTGGATAGCAAAACTGAGGCTGATGTTGAGGCAGAGTCGAAAAAATGTTGTCAATCAGTGAGTGGGAAGTGGCAGTTACTCGAGTTGGAATCGTCGTCGAGGGGTACATATTCGAAGCAGACATTATACTAAGCAGATCTGCCGCTCCGGAAGATAGAGGAAGAGTAAGATTGATGTTGAAGTCCCCCATTAAGATAGCTTCATTCCCTTGTTTCTCTAGATGATCTGATATTTGGCTTAAGTTTTCCAAGAATGAAGAAACAGATCCTGCCGGTGGGCGGTATACTTCTCCAACTGTTAATTTCTTCTGTAAAGTCAAACATATTTCCAGGAAAAGTGATTCATGAATTTCTTCTATATTCCGGGTTAATTCTTTTTAATGCATACCGAGTACTCTTGCCGTGTGTAAATAGCTAAACCTCCCCTCTTCAATGCTGTTCTCTGCAAAAAATGGGAAGTATATCCAAGTATTTCCAGAAGGGTATCTGTTTGTCTTGTTAAAAAGGTTTCGAAATGTCCGACTACATCTGGCTGCAACTGTTGACAAAGAGTCGTTAGATCCGCGAATGATGAGCATAACGCTTGACAGATCAGTTGAAAAACAGTGAGCTGAGAGTCAGAGCGTCCCGTACTTAAATTACACACTTCTTCATAACGGCTTCTAGGAAATTTACTTTTATCAATTAACGGGGTATCCGATTCATTATTAATTTCTAAATCAAAAATATTTTCTAAATCCAAAAATTTTTCTTCCAGCTCTACTAATCTAGCATTACTTTGGCTTGTTGACGAGGAGGCACCCCCGGAAGGATTAGAACAGGAAAACATTAGTTACCAACATACTGAAGAGAGGCAATGGCTGTACCTTTGAGAAGAGCAGTAGACCACTCTGAAGTTTGTAAACCCGAACTTTTCTTGTAACTCTGGAAAAGAAAAACAAAGCAAGAACACACGAAAAGGAAAAACATCTCATTGGATAAACAGAAATCAAGAATACGCAAGCGGCAAATTACACATAAACACTCGCTCATGGCGCAGTTATAATACTTTTTAAATTTAAATTATTCATCAATTTTGCTTTTCTAATTTTCCCAATATTCACTCCTAATTACTTCAGTATTATAGCTGCCCCACAAATCTCACAAAATATTAACAAAAAAAAAGAAAAATTCTAAGCATCCTAATTAGAATCATTTGCATCGTCCGAGCCAGTGCGGGGGAGCTTGAGCGGATCGTAGCATTCGTCTGGAAACTTCATCCACTGAGCTGCCTTTGATTTCTTGGTTTCTAACCAAAGTTTGATCCCTTTTTGGATCAGACGCGTTTCCGCTATTTTCTCACTCGCTACTTTTGAATTTCGTAGCTTATAACCAAGTGATAAAAGTTCTTTGCTTCGTTTCCCGAGAATAGCTGGCAAGTCAGCAGATACACTAAAACCGTTTTTTTCAGTTTACCACGCTCTTTCATTATTTCTGACCGATAAAAATTTTCAAGGCTAGCAAAAATCGGATCAGCGGAATTTTTTCGTTGCGCGCTGTTTCTCAGTGTTGGACTGCTAGAGCCAGACGACTCGGCATTTGACGGTTTCTTCGAAATTCTGTATACCACATTCATCTGTATCTCATTCGCGGTAGCTCTTCCGAGTTTTGATTCGAAGAAACCAACTACTTTCTGATGGAGATCTTCGCCATCTGAAGATTCTAGACCGTGGATAACAAGATTGTTTCTTCTCGAGTATAGTTCTGACCGAAGAGCGGTTGATTTAACTCTTAAAAGCTCGGATCTGAGCGACCTGTTTTCCGACCGTAGAAGTTTATTCTCCTGCTGGAGCTTTGCGATTTTTTGCAGGACTTCGTCCATTCGGTCATCAAAATATTGTCTCGTGAGTGCCATAATTCTCAACTATATTTCCACTAAGCCTTCAAAAATTTTCAAAAAAACATAGAGTGATACTTGCTCGCAAGGGCCCCTGTGTCGTAATAGAACCAGCTATCACTTGGGCCCCGCTTTCGGAAAATGTATTGTTTGAGAAATCCAAATTTGACGTTTCTCCGACCAGCGTTAGTAAACTATCCAATCAGTGACATAGAAGGAACTTACAGTAATGGAAATACAATACCATAATATCCTGCATATCAGTGGCACTAAACAATCAAATAACCTTTTGGTTCCCATAAAAACAAGGTAGACATAGAAGGAACTTAGAGTAACGGAAATACAATACCATAATGTCCTGCATATCAGTGGCACTAAATAATGAAATAACCTTTTGGTTCCCATACAAACAAGGCAGATATAGAAGGAACCTACAGTAATGGACATACAATGCCCTAATGTCCTGCATATCACTATCAGTGGCACTAAACATTCAAATAACCTTTCGGTTCTCTTACAAACAAGGCAGACATAGAAGGAACTTACTGTAATGGAAATACAATGCCCTAATGTCCTGCATATCAGTAGCACTAAACAATCAAATAACTTTTTGGTTCCCATACAAACAAGGTAGACATAGAAGGAACTTACAGTAATGGAAATACAATACCATAATGTCCTGCATATCAGTGGCACTAAACAATCAAATAACCTTTCGGTTCCCATACAAACAAGGCAGACATAAAAGGAACTTACAGTAACGGAAATACAATACCATAATTTCCTGAATATCAGTGGTACTAAACAATCAAATAACGTTTTGGTTCTCATACAAACAAGGCAGACATAGAAGGAACTTACAGTAACAGAAATACAATACCATAATGTCCTGCATATCAGTGGCACTAAACAATCAAATAACCTTTAGGTTCTCTTACAAACAAGGCAGACATAGAAGGAACTTACAGTAATGAAAATACAATGCCCTAATGTCCTGCATATCAGTAGCACTAAACAATCAAATAACTTTTTGGTTCCCATACAAACAAGGTAGACATAGAAGGAACTTACAGTAACAGACTTACAATACCATAATGTCCTGCATATCAGTGGCACTAAACAATCAAATAACCTTTTGGTTCCCATACAAACAAGGTAGACATAGAAGGAACTTACAGTAATTGAAATACAATTCTATAATGTCCTGCATATCAGTGGCACTAAACACTCAAATAACCTTTTGGTTCCCATACAAACAAGGCAGACATAGAAGGAACTTACAGTAACAGAAATACAATACCATAATGTCCTGCATATCAGTGGCACTAAACAATCAAATAACCTTTTGGTTCCCATAGAAACAAGGCAAACATAGAAGGAACTTACAGTAATGGAAATACAACACCTTAATGTCATGCATATCACTATCAGTGGTAACCTTTTGGTTCCCACACCAACAAGGCAGATATAGAAGGAACTTACAGTAATGGAAATACAATGCCATAATGTCCTTCATATCACTATAAGTGGCACTGAACAATCAAATAACCTTTCAGTTCCCATACAAACAAGGCAGACATAGAAGGAACTTACAGTAACGGAAATACAATGCCCTAATGTCCTGCATATCACTATCAGTGGCACTGAACATTCAAATAGCCTTTCGGTTCTCTTACAAACAAGGCAGACATAGAAGGAACTTACTGTAATGGAAATACAATGCCCTAATGTCCTGCATATCAGTAGCACTAAACCATCAAATAACCTTTTGGTTCCCATACAAACAAGGTAGACATAGAAGGAACTTACAGTAACGGAAATACAATACCATAATGTCCTGCATATCAGTGGCACTAAACAATCAAATAACCTTTTGGTTCCCATACAAACAAGGCAGACATAGAAGGAACTTACAGTAACAGAAATACAATACCATAATGTCCTGCATATCAGTGGCACTAAACAATCAAATAACCTTTTGTTTTCCATACAAACAAGGCAGACATAGAAGGAACTTACAGTAATGGAAATACAATACCATAATGTCCTGCATATCAGTGGCACTAAACAATCAAATAACCTTTTGGTTCCCATACAAACAAGGCAGACATAGAAGGAACTTACAGTAACAGAAATACAATACCATAATGTCCTGCATATTAGTGGCACTAAACAATCAAATAACCTTTTGGCTCCCATTGAAACAAGGTAAACATAGAAGGAACTTGCAGAAATAGAAATACAACACCTTAATGTCGTGCATATCACTATCAGTGGCAACCTTTTGTTTCCCACACCAACAAGGCAGATATAGAAGGAACTTACAGTAATGGAAATACAATGCCATAATGTCCTTCATATCACCATCAGTGGCACTAAACAATCAAATAACCTTTCAGTTCCCATACAAACAAGGCAGACATAGAAGGAACTTACAGTAACGGAAATACAATGCCCTAATGTCCTGCATATCACTATCAGTGGCGCTAAACAATCAAATAACCTTTCGGTTCCCATACAAACAAGGCTGTCCTGCATATCACTATCAGTGGCACTAAACAATCAAATAACCTTTTGGTTCCCATAGAAACAAGGCAGACATAGAAGGAACTTACAGTAATGGAAATATAACACCTTAATGTCGTGCGTATCACTATCAGTATCAACCTTTTGGTTCCCACCCCAACAAGGCAGATATAGAAGGAACTTACAGTAATGGAAATACAATGCCATAATGTCCTTCATATCACTATCATTGGCACTAAACAATCAAATTACCTTTCAGTTCCCATACAAACAAGGCAGACATAGAAGGAACTTACAGTAACGGAAATACAATGCCATAATGTCCTTCATATCACTATCAGTGACACTAAACAATCAAATAACCTTTCAGTCCCCATACAAACAAGGCAGACATAGAAGGAACTTACAGTAACGGATATACAATGCCCTAATGTCCTGCATATCACTATAAATGGCACTAAACAATCAAATAACCTTTTGGTTCCCATACAAACAAGGCAGACATAGAAGGAATATACAATAACGGAAATACAATGCCCTAATGTCCTATATATCACTATCAGTTGCACTAAACAATCAAGTAACCTTTTGGTTCTCATACAAACAAGGCAGACATAGAAGGAACTTACGGTAACGGAAATACAATGCCCTAATGTCCTGCATATCACTATCAGTGGGACAAAATCAAATAACCTTTTGGTTCCCATACAAAAAAGGCAGACATAGAAGGAACTTACAGTAATAGAAACTCAATACCCTAATGTCCTGCATATCACTATCACTGGCACTAAACAATCAAATAACCTTTCAGTTCCCATACAAAAAAGGCAGACATAGAAGGGGCTCACGGTAACGGAAATACAATGCCCTAATGTCCTGCATATCACTATCAGTGGCACTAAACAATCAAATAACCTTTCGGTTCTCATACAAAAAAGGCAGACATAGAAGGGGCTTACAGTAACGGAAATACAATGCCCTACTGTCCTGCATATCACTATCAGTGGCACTAACCAGTCAAATAACCTTTCGGTTCCCATACAAAAAAAGCAGACATAGAAGGGGCTTACAGTAACAGAAATACAGTGCCCTAATGTCCAGTATATCACTAGCAGTGGCACTAAACAATCAAATAACCTTTCGGTTTCCATGCAAGAAAGGCAGACATAGAAGGAACTTACAGTAACGGAAATACAACACCCTAATGTTGTGCATATCACTATCAGTGGGACTAAACAATCAAATAACCTTTCATTTCCCATACAAACAAGGTAGACGTAAAAGGAAATTACAGTAACGGAAATACAATGCCCTAATGTCCTGCATATTACTATCAGTGGAACTAAACAATCAATTAACCTTTCGGTCCCCATACAAAGAAGGCAGACATAGAAGGAACTTACAGTAGCGGATATACAATGCCATAATGTCCTGCATTTCACTATCAGTGGGACTAAACAATCAAATAACCTTTCGGCTCCCACACAAAAAAAAGCAGTTATAGAAGGGACTTGCAGTAACGGAAATACAATGCCCTAATGTCCTGCAAATCACTATCAGTGGCACTAAACAATCAAATAACCTTTCGGTTCCCATACAAGAAAGGCAGACATAGAAGGAACTTACAGTAACGGAAATACAACACCCTTATGTCCTGCATATTACTATCAGTGGCACTAAACAATCAAATAACCTTTTGGTTCCCACACAAAAAAGGCAGACATAGAAGGAACTTACAGTAATGGAAATACAATGCCCTAATGTCCTGCATATCACTTTCAGTGGCACTAAACAATCAAATGACCTTTCGGTTCCCAGACAAAAAAGGAGAAATTCAGAAAGTCTTATCCACTTATCTTCCGAGTAATGGGTCAATTCAGTAAGAAAATGCTTTGCCGTTACTATTATAACGCGGTCGTTGCTTCTCATCTTTTCTTTCTGGTATTGACCTGAAATTTTTTTTTTACTGTATCTGAACAGAAACAAGTTTGTACTCCGTTTTCTATGAATTGTAAATACTTCCTTAGTATTCCGATTTTATATACTTCCTTTAGTATTCCGATTTTCGATATAAATATGCATCAAGACGTTATGGACTGAAATTTGATAAATCAGATGCTTTAGCTGCTAAATCAGACAGTTTGTGGTAACGAATTGTAAGTAAGCAGCGACCCGGCTCAATAGTAACCGATACTAAAAAACGGTTTTGATACCAATAGATACATCACAAGAATCATATTTTAATGCTGATTTCAAATATATTAGTTTCATCAAGTTTAGTCTTACCAATCAAAAGTTACGTGCCTGAGAAAATTTGACTTATTTTCTAAAAAAGGGGAAACACCCCCTTAACACCATAGAACTTAAATGAAAATCCCACCATCAGACTCAGCGTATCAGAGAACCCTACCATAGAAGTTTGAAGCTCCTATCTGCAAAAATTTGGAATTTCGTTATTTGTTGCCAGAAGAAAAGATCACGGATGCGTGTTTATTTGTTTCCCAGGGGTGATGGGTTTTTTTTCCAGGGGTGATCGTATCGAACCAGTGGTTCTAGAATATTGCGGGAGGGATCATTCGAATGGGAATTAAAATTTCTAGTGCCCTTTTTAAATGACCAAAAAAATGGAGGGCAACTAGGCCCCCTCCCACGCTCATTCCCCCCCCCTAAAGTCACCTAATCAAAATTTTGAGATAGCCATTTTGTTCAGCATGGTCAAAAAATAAAATAACTATACCTCTGAGGATGATTGAATGCCCCACAGTCCCCGGGGAAAGGTTTACAAATTATGAATTTTACCCAATGTTTGCATATAGTATTTGACATTGGTAAATATACAAAAGTTTTCAGGGGGGATTTTGTTTGGTAGTTGTGCGGGAGGGGTCGGGGGTTACGTGGGAGGATCTTTCCATGGAGGAAGTTTTCACGGGGAAGGGACATTGCTATGAAGGGGGGGGGGCGGATTTCTCAGCATTATTTAAAAAACGATCAGAAATTAAATAATACAAAAAAGAATTTTTTCAACTGAAAGTAAGGAGCAACATCAAAATTCAAAACGAACAGAAATTATTTTGTATATGATTGGGTTCGTCCCCTAGTCATTACCTCTCTCTTTACGCTAATTTTTTTTTGTACTTTCATCAGATATATTAATTCTAATTAATGGCCTTTGTGATTAAGGGGTCATTCTTAATGAATTGGAACAATTTCCTTAAAGTAATCTCTACTTATAGTTTGTTGCCACAAAGTTCTTGATTAGTATTGTCATACTCAGGAACATAGGTCTTCTGAGTTTTATAGGCCCCTCTCAGGCTCTCATTGGCTTGCGTTGAATTTTTCTTCAAATCTGGAAGCTAGTAGCTTGTCTTTCTCGTGAGATCCGGATCGATTTAGAAAGCAGTGTCCAATACAAAGTCTCCTTTTTCGGAACAATTTGCCTTTTTATCTTGCTCTGTTATTTTCGACATATCTTGTAAGTGTTCAAAAGCTCGTTTGTATTGATTATGGTAAAGAATTCAGCTGTTCTATAAAAAAGAAACTGCACTTTTTTTCTTAGGAATAGTTGTATAACATTCCTGAAACTGAGAAAATTCAGCTTCAAACTGATTTGCTAATTCTCTTAGAAGTGCTGAAAAACTTAGAAGGAGGGAAAGAAAGAATTCGCTGGAAAAATGAAATTATGCAAAAAATAATGGATATCAAGACAGTTCAGAACATATTCATGGTTTAGCTTCTGGGCTTGGCTTCGCATATCGTGAAGAAAAAAAAGATGAATCATCCTATTTGTGCAATTCATCTCCAAGCATAGAACTGGAACATCTCTTTTTAAAAGGCGATTTTTGGAAATTGATTAAATTACTTTAAAGGTTTGTGGATGCAGAGATCTTCTAGCTTTGAAAACCTATAAATAGGATTGATTGTGCGTAAATTTCACTAAATTTTATTAAATTTTAGCTTGTGCTGTGCGTAAATTTTACTAAATTTGCTTCTTGGCTCGTTTACCCTGTTTGATATAAAAAAAATTATATCAACTACAGATACTAATTTTAATGTATACATGAGAAATACTGCTGTAGCAGGGGTAGTTGCATATAAGTGTTTTAGACTCACTAATTCATTTTATATTTTGAAAGTATTAAAAATGGCGTAGGAAATAATTAAGAAAATACCGTTTAAACATGATTCTTTATCCTAATACAATTCCTTTATCAACATATCCTTAAATAATATCCTTCGGAAATTTAGGACATTATTTAGAAAACACAACTGTATTGCCCTATTTATGCCATTCATCCCTCAGCAATTGATTGGAACATCCCTTTTCGACAGACGGTTTCTGGCAATTGCTTGAAATACTTTAAAGATTTTTGATTGCGAATTTGAAAATGTATGAATAGGTTTGGTTTCTAGCTCGTTTGAATGTAAATATGACTTGCTCAGATTCTTTACTCGTTTCTTTGATTGTTTAATTCGCTTCTTTGCTCATTTACCCTGTTTGATATAAAAATGGCGCAGGAAATAATTAAAAAATACCGTTCAAACATGATTCTTTATCCTTAGAAAATTGCTTTATCAACATATCCTTAAATAATATCCTTCGAAAATTAAGACATTATTTAGAAAAACACAACTGAATTGCCCTATTTATGCAATTCATCCCTCAGTAACTGACCGGAAAATCCCTTTTCGATAGAAGGTTTCTGGCAATTGTTTGAATTACTTTAAAGGATTTTGATTCCGAATTTGCAAATCTATGAACAGATTTGGTTTCTAGCTCGTTTGAATGTAAATTTGACTTGCTCAGATTCTTTACTCGTTACCCTGTTTGATAAAGATTATGACAACTAAATATGATAATTTGCGCACACACAAGAAAATGCTGTGGCTGTTGCAAGGATTATTGCAGATACGGGTTTTTGACAGGTTAATTCAGTTTTATTTTTTGGAAGAATTAGGAATGGCGTAGGATATTGTTTAGGAAATATTCTTTAAAACATGATCCTTTGCCCTTAATGATCCTTTAGCCACATATCCTTAAAAGATATCTTTTGAAAATTTATAATATTTTTCAGAAATAAGACGAATCAACTTTTTCTATTTTTGCGAGTGGGGGATGCTGATATCCTTTTTCGACAGACGTTTTTTTGTCAATTTTATGAGTTGTTTTAAAGATTTTGCTCACGAAGTTCATCAAACTAGAAAATCTAAAAATAGGTTTGGTTTCCAGTTAATTTATATGTAATTTTGACTTACTTAGCTTCTTTGCTCACTTACCCTGTTCGATATTTGAAAAAAAAAATCATTTTAACTTAGGATGCTAACTTAAGATAAGAGATAAGATATTTTATTTCAAAAAAATCACTATCACAAGCCCACAAAGGGCCGAATTCGGACTTTGGAGTCGACAATATAAATGGTTACACTAAAAATGCAAAGAACAACAACAAAATAGAGAAAACCATAATGAACAATCATTTAAAAGTCAATAATTAAAACTGCAAAAAGTCAATTAAAAAATTAAAAAGATAAAAACTGGTCGAATTAAACTTAGAGCGAGACATGAATGCATTAAAAACTGGTAGAAACTGGTCAAACTAAACTTAGAGCGAGACATAAATGCATTTAATTTAAAAGGGATATTAAGAAAATGTCAATTTTCTTTACTTAAGGATGTACGTTGAAAACACTACCACTTCTTTCTGAGGCATAGTAGGAGATAGGTGGTGTTGACTGACTAATGCAGATTCCTTCGTTCAAAGTGTTAGAAATAGTGTAGGATATTATTAAAAAAATATCCACTTGAGATTTCTGCTCTTACCATAAGCTTATATTTTTTTATATATGATCATTTATGATTATTAATTATAAAAAACTTTTTCAACAAAATAAGTTTTAAAAAAAGTAAAGAACTCCATTAAACTAAAATGAACAAAAATAGAATAAAATAATCTACCAAGAATACAACTACCACTAGTCAGTATCAATTAATAAATGAAACCCGAAACAAACAGAAATTAAAATAAATAACAGTCAAACTCAAAACCAGCAGAAATTAATATGAGTAGGGCTCAAAACCCCAAGCTTTCTAAAAGCCAGAATATAATTTGTACTTTACTGAAAAAAATTCAAATGAATTTACTGAAAAAAATCTGCATTGTCATATGTTGTTTATTCTTAATTGGTTTTTGATTGAATTTGAATTGGTTTTGATTTTAAAGATCTTAATTGGTTTTTGATTTCTTAAAGTTAGAAAAGTGAAAACATTTAAAAGAATTTTTTTCAGTAGAGTACAAATTATATTCTGGCAAAGGTCAGATAACAAAAAACTCAGGCGTCGACAAAGCCCCCAGTGCAGGGGGTCACTTCTAAGAGTCAAAAGAGTTCCGAGGGCAACTAGCCACCCCCTAGCCCATTTTTTCCCCAAATCCACCAGATACAAATTTTGAGGTAGCCATTTAAAAAAAAAATAGTTCAAACATCAGATAGCAAAAACTCCGGGGTGGACACAACCCCCCAGAGCCCGAGGGCAAGTTAATATTATTATACATCCAACATTCAGTTAAATTTATTAGTTCTTACCAAAACTGTTAATTCATTTTGGAATAACAAAAATATTTTGAAATAGGGATTTTTGATAAACTTGAAAATTTGGCAATCAAAAACGAACAGAAATTACTTTAAAAAAACTTTCCGAAACAAAAGTTTTCTAAAAAAAAGTAACGGCCATATGAAACGTAAGATCAGAATAAATAGAAGGCTACAATAAATCAAACTCAAAATAACCAGAAATTAGTATTAAAGAATAAATGAAATCCAAAACGAACAGAAATCAATAAACAATCATAGAAAAAAAAACACACACACGCAACAGTTACTAATATAAATGAATAAACAAATCTCAAAACGAGTATAGCTTAAATTGAATACGCAAATCAAGCATAAAACCAACAAAACTATTTTGCTATTGAGGCATAAATGAAATCCAAAACGAACAGAAATTAAATAAACAATCATAGCAAATAAACAAACAGCAGTTACTAATATGAATGAGCAAATAAAGCTTAAAACAAGTGAAATTTATACTAAATAGAAGTATCTAGCTTGGAACGAACAAAAATCAACAAAGAAGAGTGGGTTTTGCCTCCTTCTTTTGCTGTACAAGTCTAAAACGTACTGCGTCATTGGCACTTAACTGAAAACGAATTGTGTTACAAATATTTTTTTTGCACTCATTATAACATTTAAAATAAAATCAAAAATTACAGTAAATTAAATTTTGAACTGTCAGCAATATATCATTATATATATGAAAAATTTAGTTTAATTTTATTAGTTCTTTCCAGGACTTTTCAAGACAAGGGGGATACTGCCCCCTTCCCTACCTGTAAAAGTCTTAAGTCTGCTACGTCATTGGTGATTCACTGAATACGAATTATATTACAAATATTTTCTTTTCCAGTTATTGCAGCATTGAATATGAAAATAAAATTACAATGAAATAAAATCCTGAACTAATGATCTTCCAACAATTAATAGCAGTATATATTGAACATTTGTACTTTTCAAGACTGTTCAAGACGCATATAGTTTTAAGTAAAGCACCAATGACGCAGTAGGTTTAAGACTTTTACAGTGAAAGAAAGAGGCAAAACCCAAGCTCTTCTTTTTAGTTTTATATTCGTGTCAAGCTTGATTTGCATATACAATTTAAGTTTTACTCGTTTTAAGATTTATTTATTCATTTATATCAGTATCTGTTGTATGTTTGTTTGCATTGATTGTTTTGTTTATCTAATTTTTGTTCGTTTTGTGTTTCATTTATACTTCAATAGCAAAATGTTTTTTTTTTCGTTTTGAGCTTGATTTGCATATTCAATTTAAGCATTACTCGCTTTAAGATTTATTTAAGATTTATAATAGTAATTTCTGGTTGTTTTGAGTTTGAGTCATTGTTGGCTTCTATGTCTTCTGATCTTAAGTTTCATATGTCCTTGACTGTTTTTTTTTGTAGACAACTTTTTCTGAAAGTTTTTTTTTAAAATTAATACCTTAATGCACAAGTAGGGACACGTTTATTGGGCATCAGCCCAATAATTTTATACATTATGTGTAAAATAATTGGGCTGAATAATAATATAAAATAATTTATACAATAATGTACAATAATTTTGTACATTAATTTTAGCATCCATGGATAAAAGCCACTACACTGTTCGCTTGTTAGTTTTACGTAGATACCCTAAATTTGGACCTAACATACAAAGGTGGATCTAGAGAAAAATCTTTGGGGAGGGGGGTCCAATGTGATAAGGGCGCCAATAATTGACCAAATTGACAAGTCTATTTAAAAAAGAGTAGAAACAGGAAAAACGGAATGAGGGCACCAGAAAAAATATGGGGGAGGGGGAGCCCTGGGCATCCCACTCCCTCTTGATCCCCACATGTAAACGTAGTTAGATATGGTATGATGAAACTGACGCCATGATCGCTCTCAGAGCTTGGTGTCCTGTCGATGGGTGACCAATTAGCCTTCACATATGTGAAAGGCTTAGTTATTTTGTTTACCTCTGCTGTTGAAAGGGAGTCTAAATTGAATTTTCAAATCTATCTGATTTTCTGATTTATTGGAAAAGTTAATAGAATAAAGGTAAAAATTGTGCAAACACCTAGAAATAAATGTAAGTCACGGCAACAAAGTCATGTTTTTGTCTTTTTTTGTGACACTTTCAGTTCTTGTTTATTTTAATGCTTTAGCTTTTTCTTCTTCTTCTATGACCAAATTGCGAATTATGTTTATTTTGCTGTAAGCAAATGTAGACACTAACTTCCAAGGGAAAGAAGAGAAGTTCTGAAATCCAGGATTGGGATTTCTTTTCTTATTGTTGATTTTAATCTCTCTTACAGTGTAAAAAATAAATTAGACTCCCAACCGAAAGTTTGTTGAATTTCCCACTGTCAAGCAAGAAATCAAATTTCTCTTATGGAAGTTTCAGTAGATATTTAAAAGTCTGCTAAATATGTTTTTTTCCAACATTTTCTTTAAAAATTTAATAGACAATTATAATCTTCAGTATTCTGTTTGTATTTCAAAAACAAAGCTGCGGTTTACACTGCAATTATAGATTGGAATTAGCAATTTGCTGAATTTCAATTTCAACTTGACGTTTGAATTACCAGATTGAATTAAATATAATTAGGTTGGAATTTTAACTGTCAAAGCATGAATCAAATTTTCTTGTTGAATTCTCAATTAATAAGTGCTAGTAGGTTTTAACATATTGTTTAAATTTAAAAGACAAGTTTATCTTGAATAGGCTATGTTGCTTACTTTTTAAAAACAAAACAACGATCCGTACCGCAACCATTGATTAGAATTCTGAATGCGTAGAATTACAGTTTCAACTTTACCATGGAATTACAAGATCAAATTGAATACAACTTGACAATTACGGTTGAAATTTTAACTGTCAAAAAAAAAACAAAAAAACAAATTTCTTGTGGAATTTTCGATAGATGTTAAAAATTTAGATAAATGTGAGTATATGTTTGAACATTTTGTCGAAAATTTAATAAACAAATTTAATCTTCAATATTTTATTGTTTTTTCAACAGAAAAACTAAGTTTGAACCGCAGTGATCGACTAGAACTGTAGGATTTTAGTTTTGATTCAACTTTCCAACAATAAGTGAAATTTCTGTGGATTTTTATTTTTTTTTTTGGGAAATCTAACAGGTATGAGTGTGTTTCACAATCTCGTTTAAAATTTAAAAGACAGGTGTTCTTTGCAATGTTTCATTTACTTTTCAACAACAAAACTACAGTTCGCACCGCAAAGATTCATCAGAATTATTAAGACTAGGATTACAATATCAACTTTACCCTGGAATTGCCAGATATCAAATTGGAGACAATTAGACTATTATAATTAGAATTTCCACTGTTTAACAATATTTCCTATTTTCTGGTTGAATTTTCAGGTTTATTTTGTTTAAAATTGAAAATGTACGTGTAATCCTCAGTATTTTAATTTATATTCAACAATACTCTGCGGTTTGCTCCGCAACTACTACTACTACTAACATTCCCTGGAGCACCAAGCCGTTTTTGACTAACAGCTGTATATACTCCTCCTCCGCCCAAATTTATTCAAATTTTCACTTTTTACCCCATCCTGCACAAAATTCTAATTTTTTTTAAATCCTTCCTTGTGACCTCTTTCAACCTATTCGGGGACCACCTACCTTTCCTTTGGCATTGGATGAATGGCCAAAAAACACCGTCTTTGGCAATCTGTCGTTCTTTATCCGTAAACGTGTCCTAGCCATCACAATCTTTCTTTCATTATTGGCATAGAAAGTGGGATCGAACCATATTTTTTGTAAATCTTGTTGTTTAACATACGGTCTGTCAGACGAGTATCTGAAGCTATACTACTACTACTACTAACAACTCACCGCAGCTCCAAGCCGCCTGAGAACAACACAGCTACGCACGCTCCTCCTCCATCCCAATCTATTCAAAGCCTCCCCTTTTAAACCCTCCCAGGAAGTTTCCGTTTCCTCTAAATCTTTCTTTATGACGTCCTCCCACCACAGCCTAGGACGACCTGCTTTCCGTTTAGTCCTAGACGGTTGGCCGAAAAGGACAATCTTTGGCAATATGTCATCCTTCATCCGCACAACGTGCCCTAGCCATCTCAACCTTTCTTTCATTATACCCCTAGAAAGCGGGACTGAACCACATTTTTCGTACAGCCTACTGTTTGAAATACGGTCAGTCAGCCGGGTACCCAGAACAATCAGTAAGCAATTTCTCTGGAAAACATTTAGCAAATCTTCATCCGCTTTTCGAAGCGCCCATGCTTCAGAGCCATATTTGACTGCTGTCATCACTGTAGCTTCTAATATTCTAATCTTGGTTTGCAGACTTATCTTCCTATTCTTCCAAACTTTTTTTAACTGAAAAAACACCCTGAGCCTTGGCTATTCTACTTTTAACATCTTCACTGCTCCCACCATCTTTACTAATAATACTACCAAGGTAAGTGAAGCTGTCCACTTGATCAATCTTTTCATTATCCAACGTCACCTTTCATCTTCACTTATTCCTAGCCTTAGTAACTTAGTATTCTTAACATTAATTTTGAAACCTATTCTAGCACCCTGAACTTGCAAAACCTCTAAAAGTTCATTCATTTTGCTCACATTTTCATCTAAGATGCTTAAATTATCAGCTTAAATTATCTTAAGCTATATTTACACAATTCTTCTTGAAAACAATTAACAAATCTTCCTCTGACTTTCCAAGAGTACAAGTTTCAGAGCCATACTTGAGCGCTGTTATTACTGTTGCATCTAATATTCTAACTTTGGTTCGCTCATTTATCTTCTTGTTCTTCAAAACTCTGTTCAACTGCAAAAAACGCCATGAGCCTTGGCTATTCTACTTTTTACTTCTTCGCTGCATCCAGTATCTTTGCTAATTATGCTACCCATGGCAGTGAAGTTATCCTCTTTATAGTTCCTGTAGTCAGCCAACGTCATGTCTACACTTTGCTCCCAATCGAAGCGACTCAATTTTCTTAAGTTTTCAAACCTATTCCTGCGCTTTTAACTCTCAAAAATTTATCCCTTTTCTTAACATTTTTATTCTATAATCTGTAACTAATTTCCTCGAGGAAATTATAGCCTAGTAAACGACACAGCATTCGCAGGGGATTCTGACTAATGGACAATTCTTCTGGGCTTGGTATGTTTTGATGGGCATGTTCTGGATTAAACCCATTGTCCTAATTAGTTTACCGATGATGGACCACCTCCCCATAGAAGAATCATGTTTGTAAGCACTAATCTGCGCTGAGTTAGAGATAGCGGGTTTGAGTTCTTCTGTATAGAATTCTGGATCTTGTTTATAGGAAAGAATTCCCAAGTACTGAAAACCATGTTCTGACCAAGATGGGCCCAGGATTGCAAAAAGCCCCCATTCATTGAGGTCCCAGGGAGTTCTTGCTGTCTAGCTCGAAGTTGGCTTAAGCGCTTTGGTGTAGATTTGAGAAAACGTGCGATCCCCGTCCTACACTGGTATCCAGGATCATTGCTTTTCCTGAGGAAAAAAAAATTTCAATGATTTAAAGAACAAGAAAATTGGAACTTGGAATGTTACGACGTTAAAAAATGGCTATCGTATCTAAATTTTGACTGACGAATTCAGACGATTCGAACTGAATTTATTAGGAGTTTCAGAAACTGATTTCCCAGGTGTAGGAAGCATGAAATTAGGTGATATTACTCAGGCAGGAAGGATGGGGTACATAGACAGGGAGTAGGGCTCATGATGAATAAGGATTATTAATAATAGAATACTAATTGCTCACTTTATGACTAGAAAGTTCAGGGTATCAGTTATAGTAGTATACGCTCCTGTAGAACAAACTGACGGAGATACTAGGGACTCAGATGAATTTTACTTACAGTTACAAGAGCAAATAGACAAGGTCCCAGGTAGAAATATGATGTTACTACTGGGAGATTTTAACGACCAGGTTGGTAGAAATAGGGATAGATGGTACCCTAGTCTAGGTGAATTTGGTGTAGGAAAAGAAAACAGTAATGATTACAGACTTTTGCAATTTTGTAGGTATAACAATCTAGTTGTAACCAACACGGTGTTTGGTTATAAAATGGTTGAAAATTAACATGGTATTCACGTGATGGTAAGACAGAAAACCTTATTGATTATGTTATTGTAAACCGAAGACTGGCAGGATCAATACAAGATACTAGGATATATAGAAGTGCTGTTATTGATGTTAAAATTAAAGATCACCATCTAGTAGTGTCTAGGGTTAATTGAAAGCCGAAATTTCGGGAAGGTAACTACCTCCGGGGAAGTTATGATGTTGCTAGACTCCAAGATAAGAATTTGAGAGAAACTTTCCAGGAACAGTTGAATGCTAAACTTGAGAGTTTAAAATTTGATAATGTGGAAGATGGTTGGAATAATTTTAGAAAAATAATTTGTGAAGTTGCGGAAGGTGTATTAGGGAAGAAAGCTAGAACTGTAGCAAAGAATATTAGTGAAAAAGCTTTATGTTTAATAGAAAGGAGAAAGGACTTGTACAAGAATTATCTGAGTGATAGATCGTATGAAAACAAAAGAAATGTAAAGAAAGAGGAGAAAGTATTAAAATATGGATTAAGGAGGTGTGAAGTTGAGGCGATGGATAAAATTGCGGAGGATCTGGAAGATGCTGCTAGACGGCATAATAGTAAAATATTGTACTAGTATGTCAATAAATTGAGAGGGAGTAGTCAATCCGGACTTGTCCCAGTTAAAGATAGGAATGGGGTTGCAATTAGCGATAAGGAAAAAACTAAACAGAGATGGGCCGAACAACTTGCTTAACCGAGATAGAGTTGCAGGAAAAAATATAGAGGAAAATGAAAAAGTTTGTGATACTTCGGATGTGAAGGAAGATTTGTTTTGTGAGGAGAAATTAGCAACAGTACTAAAAGGATTAAAGAATAATAAGGCTCCAGGTGCTGATAGGGTGGTAAATGAGTTTCTTAAATATGGTGGCTTTGAGGTAAGAAATAAGCAACTGAAGATTATAATTATGACTTTTGAAAAAGAGGAAGAGTCAAATGATTTTAGGAAAACCTTAACTGAACAACTTTATAAGAAAAATGATAAAAGCGAGTCTGGTAACTATCGTGGGATTAGTCTAGCCTCTATAGATAGCGGATTACTAAGTCATATGATACTTTTTAGACTGAGAGATGCTGTAGACAAATTTTCGAGAGAAGAACAGTGCGGTTTTAGAAAAGGTAGAGGATGTGCCGACCAAATTTTTACTCTTAGGCTAATAATTGACAAGTGCCTGAGTATTCAAACACTTTTGGTCCTCAGTTTTATAGATTATGAGTAAGCGTTCGACTCTGTTGATAGAAGAGCTTTAGTAAAGGTTTTATCCTTGTATAGTATACCAGACAAATATTTTAAAGTGATAAGTGCTATGAACGGGAATAACACTGCCGCGGTTAAGGCAGGAAGTGCGCTTAGCAGCTGGTGTCGTAATAAATCCGGAGTTAAGCAGGGCTGTGTTCTATAACCCTTTATATGGATCATATTGATGGACTTTGTTCTAAGCAGGACAGGAAAGGCAATGGGAGACCACGGAATCAAATGGGGAGGAAAAAGTCTCCTGGACTTGGATTATGCTGATGATTTAAGTCTCCTAGAGGAAAGTGTGAGCAAAATGAATGAAGTTTTAGAGGTTTTGCGAGTTCAGGTTGCTAGTATAGGTTTAAAAATTAATGTAAAGAAGACTAAGTCACTAAGGCTGGGAATAAGTGAATATGAAAAGGTGACTTTGGATAATGAAAAGATTGATCAGGTGGGCAGCTTCACTTACCTTGGTGTTATTATTAGTAAAGATGGTGAGAGCAGTGAAGATGATAAAAATAGAGTAGTCAAGGCTCAGGGTTATTTTTCACAGACAAGAAAAGTCTTGAAGAATGAGAAGATAAGTCTGCAAACGAAGATTTGAATCTTAGAAGCTACAGTGATGACAGTGGTCAAATATGGCTCTGAAGCACGGACGATCCGAAAAGCGGATGAAGATTTGCTAGATGTTTTCTAGAGAAATTGCTTGAGGATTGTTCTGGGTACCCGGCTGACTGACCGTATTTCAAGCAATAGGCTATACGAAAAATGTGGTTCAATACCGCTCTCTAGGGCTATAATGAAATAAAGGTTGAGGTGGTTAGGGCACGTTGTAGGGATGAAGGATGACAGATCGCTGAAGATTGTTCTTTTCGGCCAACCATCTAGGGCTAAACGGAAAGCAGGTCGTCCCCGCCTGGGGTGGGAGGACGTCATGAAGAAAGATTTAAAGGAAATGGGAACTTCGTGGGCGGGTGTAAAAAGGGAGGCTTTGAATAGATTGGGGTGGAGGAGCATCGTGCGTAGCTGTGTTCGCCTAAGGCGGCTTGGTGCTGCGGTGAGTTGTTAGTAGTAGTAGTAGTAGTATTAATCGGAAGAGTTTTACCTTCCCACTTGATTTCATGCTGTCCCATGATCTTTGCCGTGTTCCTTAGTGCAAAGTCCATCAAAACAATCCATATAAAAGGGGATATGACATATTCCTGATCAACTCCCGACTCAGCTCCAAACCAGCTGCTAACCTCAATTTCTTCCTTATCGCAGCAATTTTGTTCTCATACATAGCACTAGACACTTTAATGCAGTTTATGATATACCTTATAAGGATAGGACATTCACTAAAGCTTTTTGATCGGCTGAATTAAATGCCTATTCATGATCTATGAAACTGAGGACTAAAGGAGTCTGATGATTCAGACACTTCCCATCTGTCAATCTTCGAGTGAAAATCTGATCGGCGCTTTCTCTTTCCTTCCTAAAACTATACTGTTTTTCTCTTAAAGTTTTATCTAAAGCATCTCTAAGTCTAAAAATCGTCTAAAAACTCTAAATGCGTCTATAACTACCACACTCACTCTTACGACCTTTCTTGTAAAGAATTTTAATTAAAGCTTTCCTCAAATCACAACTTGCTTACCCATTTGAGAAAATTATATTAATAATCTTTAGTAATTTATCTCTAGATTTTCAACCACTACATTTTAAGAAATCATTTACCACACTATCAGTACCCGAAGCCTTGTTTTGTTTAATGGTTTTAAAAATGTCTTTAACTCCCTCTTGTACATTAAGTCTTTCTTCACTTATAAAGTGTCGAGTTTTTTTTTTATTCTTGCCTTTATCAATTCCTACAACTTTATCTCGGTTTAGCACGTTTTCAAGGTGTTTTCCTATCTCTCTTTAACACTTTCCTTTCCACCAATTGAGTCCCCGCTCCTATCTTTAATTGGGACAAGTCTGGGGTAACTATTTGGTCTCAATCTTTTAATATGACAATACAGTATCTTGCTATAATTTTGTCTGGCTGCATGTTTCAGGTCTTCGTGAATTCTGTTTATGGCTCCCATTCTAAACCCCCTTTGGGTTATACCCAACATAACCCAACAAGTTCTACTCTCTAAACTATCTCATTGCAATATAAGAGGGAATACCAGTGCTTGGTCAGATTCCTATTTGTCTGGAAGGGTTATCATCATGATTCCTTTTTTCGGCTCATCAACTATTTGAGTTTGGTGTTCCGCAAGGCTCAGTTCTAGGGTCAATTCTTTTCTTAATTTATGTTAATGATCTTATTGTTGCAGTTAAAAACCAAAATCCAACAGTTTGTTATCGTTTATGGCACCCCGGATCTTTCCATACCTTCAAATGCAGGTCTGTATTAATAGCTGAGGACACTCTAGCTGCCCTTGCTGATGACAATACACTTCGCGTTGCTGTCAGAGCAGAACCATCAATCCGTATTAAGTTGCTTGTTTTGCTTTAGAGAGTAATTATATGGTTTCAACCTAATTGCATGATTCTAAATGTTGCTTAGTCGAGCTTCCTGATTGTCTTGTGAATTTGTCAGGCTTGCCCCCAAATATTGAAAATCTATTTTTCAAAGGGTAACCTAGTGATCCGTACCTCTGGATCCTAGGTATTCTTTTTGATCCAAACATCTCCTTCGGGCATCATATTAGTCTAATTAAAACGAAGATATTGATGAATCTTGGAACTATTAGAAATTTCAAACACATTTTTCCTGAATCGATTCCAAAAATTCAGTTCCATTGTTTATTTCAATCTTACGGATCTTATTTCCCTACTATATGAATGTCAACTTTTTCTTCCCTACTTTTACCGTTTTCTAAGATATATGAAGAAGTGAGGAACCCTATCGTATGAATAAATTGTTCTCTTAATAAGCCGTTGCTTGATTTAGTCACTACATATTCTTTCACTTGCGTCTTCCGTCTTTCCTCGATTAGAAGGTGATGTTTTTGTGGCCCTCAGAACTAATCCATCTCTTGTTTCTGACCATTCAACACACCATCTTTGTAATTATGGTAACAGTCGAATTCTACTCAGTCCATCGGTTAAATCAGATTTCAATCCCCAGTCTGTTTCTCAGGCTGCCTGGAATACTCAGTTTGAATCAGCTAAGAAGTTTCACGCATTTTGTGCCATCAGAACTCGTAAGACTGAGTGCCGAAAGTCCATCTCTCGTCTCTGACCATTCTACACACCATCTTCGTAATGCTGGTAACAATCGAATCCATTGAGTCAGGATTGGCTCAGTCCATCAGTCAAATCAGACTTCAATCCCCAGTCTGCTTCTCAGGCTGCCTGAAATACTTTGTAGAGTCTGCTAAGAAGTTTCACGCGTTTTGTCCCTTCAGAAACCTTTGGATATCAGGATAATTTTAATTTATTTAGTTACTTTTTTTTTAATGCCGTCGCGCGGCTGATGTCTCTGGGCGGAGTTGGAGTTATTTGTTCTTATTGTTTATTGAACCTGGCACTTTGTTCCCACTTGATTTTCGGCTGGTTTTCAATAGAGGGTGGTATCTCTTCATTTTCTTTTTCATGTGTATTTTGTTATCCTTTTTTGCTTTTTTGTTCTTTTTTCTCCCTGCATTTCTGGTCATAGAGTCTTGTGGGGGCTATATGATGATGTTTGGGCCTTTTTTATTTACTATTGTTACTTCATTATATCTGAATAAATTTCTATCTGATAAATCTTATTGTCTGTTTATCTAGTGCAAATTGCATACTATAAGTCAAAATACAAATAACTTATCAAATGCAATTTCCCACTCCGTTTTCTCATGGCTGCTGCAAAGACCTTACATTTCTTGACTCTAAATATCGAAACAATTATATTGAGAAATCCGAGATGATTTATGTTTCCCGTGGGTAGTATGTATGGAGGTCGTTTCTATTGATGGAATCTAAGATCTTTATTAGAAGGTCAGTGGAGAAAACTTGAAAGAGGATGGAAAAACTCAGGAATGTTCATGTTAGAACGTCTTTTGTATTTGGTTTGGATATTATTCGAAGATCCTTCGTTCCCTCCTTTAAAAACTCAATATTGAGTTTTTGAATAATGTTGAGTTAAAAAAACAAGTTAATGAATGAAAACAAGTTAATGAAAAACCTCAATATTACTCAAGTTGATAACAAATTAATGATTGAAAACAAGTTATAGAAAAACTCAATATTTCTGGCTTTGCTTCAATCCTTGATCCGCGTCAATAGGAAATAGCTCGACTATAGCGCGGACAATAGACTCTATGGGAAATAGCGCGGAAAATAGACTCTATTTCTCGACTCTAGATGTCAAAAAATTATAATGAGAAATGCGAGTGGATGTGTCTTTCCCGTGGGCAAAATTTATGGGGATCGTTTTCATTAACGGAATGTAAGATCTCTATTAGAAGGCCAAAGGAAGAAAAAAACTTTAAAGATAGCAGAATGACAGGAATGTTCACAATTTGAGAATCACCCTATTGAATATTTATGAATATGTGGCATGAAGATCAGAAGAAAAGACGCAAAGAGATTGCTTAAAATAGTGTTATTTTGTCTTGATAATTTTCGAAGATCATTGATCTGCTCCTTTAATTCAGGATATTGTTACAGCAAATATACTTTTTACTTTAAAAGTAAGTTGATAAAAACAGAACTTCTAATTCTTCTCATCAGGAATGTAGAAATCCAGCGTTGTGAAACCTGATGGCAATTCTCAAAGTTTGTCTAGAGCCGGTTTCCCAACGTGAGGCGCAGGCAACACCAGGGGGCATGATAATATTTTGGTGGGTCATGGGCAGGACAAACACTCTTTGGCTGACTATACTTAGAGCCTTAATTTGGAAATACTTTTTTTTTAATGACATTACATTTAAATGCTTTTAAAGATAAAAAAAGATACATGATGTTGTATTCAGACAATACTTTTCATTAGTATAAAGTATTACCAAGTTACCAAGTTTAATACTTGGTAATAATAAAATATTACCAAGTTACCGAAAAAAGTTACCAAGTTAACGGCTTTTGGGCTTTCTTTAGATGAATGCACGTAAAATTTCGAATAACAAAATTTAAATATCATGACTGGAGCATCAGGATTTTAGAATGCCTAGGTGGGGCGTGGCCCAAAATCGGCCAGTAAAAAGATCGGCCTGTAGGTGGGGCATGGCCCAAAGAATGACCTGTAAAAAGATCCGAAGTTAATGGACTGGTAAGCTTCTTTCAGGTGACTGCAGGTAAAAATCTGAATAGCCAAATTTAAATATCACGAGGGAGGCATCGGGATTTTAGAAGCCTAGGTGGGGCGTGGCCCAAAATCGGCCTGTAAAAAGATCGGCCTGTAGGTGGGGCATGGCCCAAAGAATTACCTGTAAAAAGATCCGAAGTTAATGGACTGGTAAGCTTCTTTCAGGTGACTGCAGGTAAAAATCTGAATAGCCAAATTTAAATATCACGAGGGAGGCATCGGGATTTTAGAAGCCTAGGTGGGGCATGGCCCTAAATCGGCCTGTAAAAAGATTGGCCTGTAGGTGGGGCATGGCCCAAAGAATGACCTGTAAAAAGATCCGAAGTTAATGGACTGGTAAGCTTCTTTCAGGTGACTGCAGGTCAAAATCTGAATAGCCAAATTTAAATATCACGAGGGAGGCATCGGGATTTTAGAAGCCTAGGTGGGGCGTGGCCCGTAATCGGCCTGTAAAAAGATCGGCCTGTAGGTGGGGCATGGCCCAAAGAATGACCTGTAAAAAGATCCTAAGTTAATGGACTGGTAAGCTTCTTTCAGGTGACTGCAGGTAAAAATCTGAATAGCCAAATTTAAATATCACGAGGGAGGCATCGGGATTTTAGAAGCCTTGGTGGGGCTTGGCCCATAATCGGCCTGTAAAAAGATCGGCCTGTAGGTGGGGCATGGCCCAAAGAATGACCTGTAAAAAGATCCTAAGTTAATGGACTGGTAAGCTTCTTTCAGGTGACTGCAGGTCAAAATCTGAATAGCCAAATTTAAATATCACGAGGGAGGCATCGGGATTTTAGAAGCCTAGGTGGGGCGTGGCCCAAAATCAGCCTGTAAAAAGATCGGCCTGTAGGTGGGGCATGGCCCAAAGAATGACCTGTAAAAAGATCCGAAGTTAATGGACTGGTAAGCTTCTTTCAGGTGACTGCAGGTAAAAATCTGAATAGCCAAATTTAAATATCACGAGGGAGGCATCGGTATTTTAGAAGCCTAGGTGGGGCGTGGCCCACAATCGGCCTGTAAAAAGATCGGACTGTAGGTGGGGCATGGCCCAAAGAATGACCTGTAAAAGATCCGAAGTTAATGGACTGGTAAGCTTCTTTCAGGTGACTGCAGGTAAAAATCTGAATAGCCAAATTTAAATATCACGAGGGAGGCATCGGGATTTTAGAAGCCTAGGTGGGGCGTGGCCCAAAATCGGCCTGTAAAAGATCGGCCTGTAGGTGGGGCCTGGCCCAAAGTATGACCTGTAAAAAGATCCTAAGTTAATGGACTGGTAAGCTTCTTTCAGGTGACTGCAGGTAAAAATCTGAATAGCCAAATTTAAATATCACGAGGGAGGCGTCGGGATTTTAGAAGCCTAGGTGGGGCGTGGCCCAAAATCGGTCTGTAAAAAGATTGGCCTGTAGGTGGGGCATGGCCCAAAGAATGACCTGTAAAAAGATCCGAAGTTAATGGACTGGTAAGCTTCTTTCAGGTGACTGCAGGTAAAAATCTGAATAGCCAAATTTAAATATCACGAGGGAGGCGTCGGGATTTTAGAAGCCTAGGTGGGGCGTGGCCCAAAATCGGCCTGTAAAAAGATCGGCCTGTAGGTGGGGCATGGCCCAAAGGATGACCTGTAAAAAGATCCGAAGTTAATGGACTGGTAAGCTTCTTTCAGGTGACTGCAGGTAAAAATCTGAATAGCCAAATTTAAATGTCACGAGGGAGGCCTCGGGATTTTAGAAGCCTAGGTGGGGCGTGGCCCAAACTCGGACTGTAAAAGATTGGCCTGTAGGTGGGGCATGGCCCAAAGAATGACCTGTAAAAAGATCCTAAGTTAATGGACTGGTAAGCTTCTTTCAGTTGACTGCAGGTAAAAATCTGAATAGACAAATTTAATTTTCCCGTGGGAGGCGTCGGGATTTTAGAAGCCGAGGTGGGGCGTGGCCCAAAATCGGCCTGTAAAAGATTGGCCTGTAGGTGGGGCTTGGCCCATAGAAGGACCTGTAAAAAGATCCTAAGTTAATGGACTGGTAAGCTTCTTTCAGGTGACTGAAGGTAAAAATCTGAATAGCCAAATTTAAATATCACGAGGGAGGCATCGGTATTTTAGAAGCCTAGGTGGGGCGTGGCCCAAAATCGGCCAGTAGGTGGGGCATGGCCCAAAGAATGACCTGTAAAAAGATCCGAAGTTAATGGACTGGTAAGCTTCTTTCAGGTGACTGCTGGTAAAAATCTGAATAGCCAAATTTAAATATCACGAGGGAGGCATCGGGATTTTAGAAGCCTAGGTGGGGCGTGGCCCAAAATCGGCTGGGAATCACTGGTCTAGCGAAACCACTAAGCCAAGACGTTGATTATCAAGCTCAGCAAAAGCTGTAGGACTTCATTTTGGGGCTCTTGCAAAATTTCCCTCCGTGTTGTAATTCACGTTTTCATTATGTTTTTTTTTCAAGTTATCGTCCAAAGTAATCATTCTGTATATAGTCCTTCACTAAAAGCTTCAGTCCTAATTTTAATATTTGATATTTTGTAGGCGTGTAAATGTAACACTGTTTTAGTACTTGATTAAGGGGATGGATGCCCTTGTTGTTACGTTTGCTATGTCTTCTGAAAGTATGCAACCACATACCGTACTCTGAAACGAATTAAATAGTAGCCTTTCACTCCATCCACCATTTACAATCTGATATAAAAAAAAGCTTTTCATTTCATTTACCTCCATCAGGAATGTCTCATCATGCTTCAAAGTCTGTCTCTTATTTAACATTTATAAATCACCTCCCATTCAAGACTAGTTAGTTTTTTTCTTTTCTTGCCTTCTTAAGCTCTTTTTTTTTAATTTTCTATCCTATCTTGCTTGAGCAGTAATTTACACTTCATTTGTCAAAGACTTCACAGATACTTGAGGCTAATGCATTTGTGTGATGTGTTTCAAAAATTAATCCACATTATTTGAAAATGAACTCGGCTAGTCCCATTTTGGTTTTGAAGGAAGATATCCCTTTTTATTGATTCTTGTGTTCAGCGTGTTCTTGTTAACAAAACACAGCTTAATTGCAAGTAATGTCCTGCGATCGATTTAAATCTGATTTAATGCATCTCTGATATTAAATCTGAATGGTCCTTTGGTCCTCTGGTCCTCTGAATGGTCCTTTGATAGACTGAATTCAGCCCAAATGGCACATTTCATCAGTTGCATCATGAATATAGGCTACACATAACGTAATGCTTATCTTATAAAGTTGTTGATTAAAAGTTTTTTTTAAGAAATGGTTCTTTGATAGACTGAATTCAGCTCAAATGGCACATTTCATCAGTTGCATCATCAATATAGGCTACACATGACGTAATGCATATCTTATAAAGTTGTTGATTAAAATGGTTTTTTTTTAGTAATGGTTCTTTGATAGACTGAATTCAGCCCAAATGGCACATTTTTTCAGTTGTATCATCAATTTACACATAACATAGGTTTTTTTTTCATGGTTTTTTTTTCAGCGTTTTCACAGCTTAATTGCAAGGAATGTCCTGCGATCGATTTAAATCTGATTTAATGCATCTCTTATAAAGCTGTTGATTAAAAATGTTTTTCTTTGTAGAAATAATCCTTATGGTAGACTAAATTCAGCCAAGTGTCACATATTGTCAATGGCATTATCGGTATAAACGTGATTTAATTCATATCTTTTAAGGCTATTGACTCTAAATCTTTTTTTAAGAAAAGATCCTTCCGATACACAGAATTCAGCCCAAATAGCATATTTTATCAGTTGCATCATCAATATACACATAACGCAATGCATATCTTTTAAAGTTGTTGATTAAAAAGGTTTTCTTTTTAGGAATGGTCCTTTAATAGACTGAATTCAGCCCAAATGGCACATTTTTTCAGTTGTATCATCAATTTACACATAACATAATGCTTGTCTTATAAAGTTGCATATAATTCAGCCCAAATGGCACATTTCATCAGTTGCATCATAAATATAGGCTACACATAGCGCAATGCATATCTTATAAAGTTGTTGATCAAAAGGGGGCCTTTTTTTAAGAAATGGTCATTTGATAGACTGAATTCAGCCCAAATGGCACGCTTTATCAGTTGCATCATCAGTATAGGATATAAGTACCGTAACACATATCATATAAAGTTGTTGATTGGTCCCTCTGATAAACGGAATTAAGCCAAATGGGACATTTCATTAATTGTATGTCTGATAAGGTTGTTGATTAACAATTTTTTTTTTATAGAAATGATCCTTCTGGTAGACTAAATTCAGCCAAAGTGGCACATATTATTTTCTATAATACGCAGAGGGGCGTCTTTGCGGCGACCCCTGGGGACTTGTCAAGCTGGAGTTGATGGAGTTAGAAAATATAGTAGCTAATACAGTCTATCTTAAGGCAAGGGAGGGTAAGACAACATTTAATTTTTCTCTTCTTTTTCTATTTCTTATTTTTGTTAATAATCTGTATTCTGTATTTTCTATAGGCCTATGTGATAGCATAATGGGATAGTCTCTGTCGATTTTTGTAATTTTCTTTCGATCAATTGTTTTTAATTATGGTCATTTAAGGCTATTTTTATAACACCGATAATTATTCTGCAAATCATCAGCTATATTAGATTGTTCGAGCTATTAATAATATAAAACTATATGACGTTTTTCAAATCGTTTTTTCCGTCAGGCTTATTGAGCAAATAGATCATTAGAGCATCCTATAAGCCTCCACACCCTCTTAATTATGAAAGCTTCAAGTAAAAAAAAAAAACAAAAAGTACAGAGAATTATAAAATAAGTCGTAGAGAATGACACAAAAAGAGAAAATTTTAAGCTCCGGTCTTAAAAATTTCATTAAAAGCTAACCTATTGGCCCACTATTATGGGAGCGGTCCCCCTTTTGCAGCTTTGGTTGTACAAATGTCCAAAAGCTTGATGAGTCTTGAATTGATATCCCATTTGGCCTCTTTGTCACTCCTTTTTATGCGTCCTGAGCCTTATTGAAATGTTCCTCTTTCAAGGTACACAAAATTGGCAACAAAAAAGCCCCTTAAGCCAAGCATGGCGAAAAGGGTTTATCCTTGACTGCAAATATTTCCTGGGAAGCTAAAAGCTGCTATATGGCAAATGCGCACTGCAATAGATCATTGTTGTTTCGACGGGAAGAAATGCGTATTTTTAGGTCTTTCTCGACCTAAAATTAAGACGGTGGATTAAGACGGTGCATGACATCTAAATAATGTTGCGAGTTGACAGTAGTACCATTTGGGACAAAGTCTCAATGTATCGCACAGTGACACCAAAGAAAAGGAAGGAACACTGTTGTGGTATTTGATTTCCGCAACATGGTTTTCCTGTGGAAACCACTACGTCCAACGTCCTACGCCATACTATGCTTCGTCTTTCGTGCAGGAACGGGAAAGCCAACTTTTATCCCAGCAACAATTCTTTGCAGCAGTCATGTTGCGTTCACGCAGTGGAGGCACGTTCATGCCAGTTGAGGTCTTACCCAGCTTACTATGAGATGTTTATCGCACATCTGGTCTGTTTAGCAAGGTTTAACATGCTTCACCGTCTAATTCTTGTTTTTTTTTTTTACAAATTCTTGTTTTCTTGTCTAATACTTGTTTGATTAGGTGGACACTACTGGGTCAGTACGCTTGGAAGTTTCTCCTGCGATTGATTGCAAGGCAGTTAAGAAGGTCTTATTTATACCCCAAGCATGATTCACTACTGCGAGATTTTTTAACCGAGCTTCCGTGGAATCCTGGTATAAGTAGAATCCTTTTCTGAAACAAGTTTCATAGAAGGTTCTTAGAGGCTATGCAAGAAAGGGCAATCTAGACAAAATATAAACAATATCAGAGATGGGGTATCAAGAACATATGGAGAAGCTTATTTTTAAGAGAGAGTCACATGTTCAAAAAAATAACACAGACAACTATATGAAAAATGGAAAAAATATTTGAAAACCGCAAATCTAGGTATTTTGGAGGGTTGGGGGCTGAGACCTAAAGCTTACCGCAGCGTGCTTACCTGAATAGTCTACATTGTGGGGAGGGGTTCTTTGAGACACGCACCTTATTTTAAGAGATTTGCAAAGATAAAAAGACATGGAAACAGCAACCCCTAGTGTCACGTATCTGTTGACTCCCAGAGAATTATGGGATATTTATGTAAAAGTTTCACTTGATTCAGATCAAGTGAGAAAAAATGAGGAGAAAAACCATTTATAAAAGCGCGAACTTGCTAGACGAGGCACAAGAGTCCGTAGCCTCAAAAAATATTTTAAAAGCATAAAACATTTTGTAAATGTCTAACAGATTTGTCAGTTCTTGTGTAATAAAAGCCTTTAACCATCGAAGCTGGAAGTTCAAAACTAGCTTGTCTAACAGAAATGTGCTCTGAGAATTAGCCCTACACTAAAGGATCTAGCCTAACCCCTTTAGCCTCGTTACAAAAGGATTTAGAGGAGCTTCAAGCGTAGTGTCTCTTGTTTGGAATGTACAAATTCCATTTCTTTTTTATGAATTTTGTTCCAAATTTTTTGATAAAATGAAAAACTTTTGATGAAAAAAGTTTATCATGAAAAAAATTGTATTTTTTAAACTTTTTCTTCAACTCTCTTTTTTTTACTTTTTGTATCGGTTTTTGTTGCTATTTTATGTTTGTCACATTTATTCGTTATATTTGTGAGCCATTCTTTGGCCATTTCCGAATGTTTAATGCACTTCTGATGATATTGCAATAATACAACATCAAAATTTCTGCAGCACAGCAAAAAAAAAAAAAAAAGAAGTAAAACTAACTCTATTATAGAAGACTTGATAGGACAGTGGCAAGGACAATTCCCCTGGCGAAGTTAAATTTGATTCGAATCTTAGATAAGACAAATTTTAGACTTAGAGATGACTAAAAACTTTTTAGTCTTATAGAAGACTAAAAATTGAAAGTAATAAATGTAAATTTAAAAAACTCGTTTTCAAAATGGACTTAAAAGTAGAAAATATTTTTTCTCTATGTTTTTCATTCGTTTTCCTCAATTCCCGACTTTTTTCATCTATGTATTTGTAAGTTATATTAATATCAATGTTATGTAAGCCCAATTCCTTATGCCCCCCTCGGTTTCATTAATATTTGACTATAAAAAATACATTTATGTTTTTATAACCATTTAAAAATATTAAAAAAAAAAAAATTTTAATCACTTTTTAAAAAATATCCTCTACTTTTTAAGCCATTTTGAAAACAAGTATAAAAATAAATGTTTATTATTTTCATTTTTGAAAACTTCTTATGCATTGAATTTTTCATTTACTTTTTCCATTAATCATATCCAGGTTAGGGTAAGGTTTCTACACCTCAATTTTTATTCTAAAAAAAAAAAAAATCCCTCATATCAATTAGGATGTATCCTAGAGAGAAAAATTTAGATGAGAAAATAACTTCAGTAAAACTGAATCTGCAGTACTGTCCCGACAAAACTGTCATAGAGACCCTTTAATTATATAAGAAACAAAATAAAGGGTTGTTGTTTCAGTAATTTCATAACTATTAACGTTCACTTTCTTATGAAATTAAAGTTAATTAATGTAATTGACTAAAAACATAACTGCATTGATTGTCTCCTCTGGGGTTTATACCTTAGTATGAGGTAAAGGACGTAATGTCACTTATCGAGGATACCTATTATTCCTTCATGACTTCTGTTTTACCCGATTGCCCCCACCATCCACCACTTCCGGTCGAGGCACTTAATTGATAATAATACAAAGTTTAACGTAAAATTTGCAAAATCTCGTGTAAGGTGTATCATACATTGTCGTAACGTTTGTTAACTTGAATAGAATTGTTGCAACGTCCCCCCCCCCTTCTTGCGATTAAGTAAAAAGTAGTCTCTTTTATGAAAGCAAGAAGCAACATTAAAACTAAAACGAACAGAACATGACGGGGAGCTACCCCTCCTCATTACCCCACCCTTCGAGCTAAAGTCTTTTGGTACTTTTAAAAAACTTCTGATTCTAGTTGTTGTTTCAGGAGTCGCTCTTAAAGAATTGGGACAAAAAGTCAGAGTTTAGCGTAGAAAGCGGGGTATTGAAGAGGAGGTAGCCCCTTTCATATATGGAGTAATTTCTGTTTGGTTTAAGTTTTAATGTTGCTCCTTATTTTCAGCTAAAAACTTATTTTTTTATTCAGTTTCTGATGGTTTTCAAAATAATACAGGGAAATCTGCCTCCTCCTCCACGAAAATCCTCCCCTCCGAAGAATTCCCCCATGAAAAGTTCCTCCCGCGTAAAATACCCCCTCCCCGGAACCCTCCCCCCTCGGACAGTTCCATCCATATTGAAATTTCTCCCTGGAAAATGTCTTGTGAACGGTTCCGCCTGAAAAATTCTCCTTAGCATGCTTTCATTTCAAAAAAATACTTGTTATTTATTTAATTTCTGATCGTTTTCAAATCATGCCAGGAATCCCCTCCGTGGAAACATTTCCCCAGAATCCCCTCCCCCAATAGAAACTTTCTCCCGATGAAAATTCCCCTGTGGAGGTTTTCTCCCGAGGGATCCCCTTTTCACGGAAACCCCTCCTAGACAATTCTAACCAGCTGAAAATTTCCCCTAGACAATTCCTCCCGGACATTTCTGCATGCAAAATTTAACCACCCAAGAAAAAGTAAGACAAATCAAAGGGATTCGTATAGACATTCTGGCAAATTCCCCCCTCCCCTCCCTGGAAAGTTCACCCCAGAAACTTCTCTTCACACAGAAAACTCTCCCGTTGAAAATCACCCCCCCCCCCAAAAAAAAATATCTGTATACTTCTCAATAACTAATACAATATGTAAACAATGGGCACATTTCATAAGTTACAGTCCTTTCTCTCGGGGGCTTAAAGGTCCATTTCATACCCAAAGGAATAGTTATTGGACCTTTCAACTATGTTGAACCTAATGGCTATCTCAAACTTTTGATCGGACGACTTTGGGGAAAAATGGATGAGGGACGGAGGCTAGTTACCCTTCAATCTTTTTTGTCACTTGAAAAGGGCTACAAGAACTTTAAATTTCCTTTCGAATGACCCCTCACTCGATTTTCTTGGAAAAAAAGGAATAAAAAACGAACAAATAAACGCATACGTGATCTAGAAACCTCTATGGTACGGGTCTCTGATACGCTGAATGTGATGGTGCGATTTTCATTAAAATTCCTTGACTTTTTAGGAGGTTCCCCCCACCCCTTCAAAATTCAGGCAAATTTTCTCAGACTGGCAGCTTTGGATGGATAACATTAAACTTAATGAAACTTAAATATTTGCAATCAGAATGAAAAGCCAATTCTTTTGATGTATCTATTGTAATCAAAATTCCTTTTTTAGAGTTACGGTTACTGTTGGGGCGAGTCACTCCTTACTTACAATTCTTTACCACGAACTGGTTGATATTGCTACAAAGGATTTGATTTGCCCCTCGTTCAATAATCTTCTTGCAAATTATTTTTTTTTGTATTTTTTCACGTTTGATTAGCATATTGCAATTATTAAATTCCGCTCAGTAGCGTTTATTCAAACCTATTAAGTTAATTATTTGCATATTATTTGTCAGAACTTAATAAGCTGCATTTATTCTTTTCTAAACAGAAATTCTTGGTGTATTTATCTATCAGGATGAATTAGAAATCTTCTCGATATAACCTTTCTCAATAGGTTCTATGGTGCTGCAATGTTTTTAACTCTAAAAATTTTGTTTTCATTTCTATTGGTTTTCAAACTACTAGTTGTGGTATAATAGGAACAATATAAGCGTAGAGAGAGTAAAAATTACACCACTAGACTCTGACCATTTATTCCAATTTTCAAATTACTCGCATAAAATTAATTTTTCTCATGGCATTCAATAAAACCTAATGATTATGCTTTTTCAATAAGTAATTACTATTAATTACAATAAGCTATATTGAACTCAGGGTTGAATTTGGTCTACTCTTTATTTTATTTTTATTAGTTTGCCCCGTTGTTAAAAAAATGCGAATCTTTCTGTTTTATTTGAAACTCTTTTGGTTGTATAAATAAACATATTGTAAGTTTTCAACAATTTATTAAAATTTGGCCCTCAATGTTTTGACTGCTTTCCCCAAGCTGCAAACAAACGAGGTCCAGGAGCTTCAAAAGTGTTTATTCCAGTTTCTCAAAATAGGGCCCTAAATCGATTATTCAAGGATAATAGTTCAGTTCGTCCGAGGATTAAACTGGAGAGACTTTTATCTGAATTGATGCCGAGTGCTAAATTCCCGGGCCATTTAATGCTTGTGTGTTTAGAAGATGAAAATCCCCAATGGATGTTTATTGGAAATGGATTATTTTAAATGAAAGTGTTGATTTGGATGTTTATGGTGGATTTAGTGAGTATTTTCTCAGCTTTGTTAGCAGTAGCATAGTTAAGGAGGATGGGGGTTGGATTTTAGGAAGATTTCGAACATTGATCTTAGCTGTATGTTTTTTATTTAATTTTTCCCTTAAGGATGTTTATTTAAAATCGATTGTTCGAAATTGTTGAATCGCTTGACTTCTGAAATACTTTGAGCGTCTGGCCGTTGTTTATTTTTATTTTATTTTATTTCTTCCGTCAAGGATGTTTATTTGAAACTGATCGTTCTAAATTGTATTGTATTGTGTCAGATTACTGACGCTTCTTGACTACTAATGTTCCTGCGTCGGCCCTGCAGTATGCTGCAGCGGGTTCGAACTCTGAGTCCCGTATTACCATTCTGAGATCAAACCCGGTGCACCACCATAGGATTTATTGTTTTAAATTTTTGATTTAGATGGTAAAGGGGTTTTAATAACCGGTTCTTGAAACTTGTTTAGGCGCTTGGGTAGGCCTACTTGTGTCTTATAGCCACCACACTCAAGTTCTGTCGAAAAGTGAAGTTTGGTTATCGCTAATGAAATAAAACAAAATATGATGAAAACACAATACTCTATCAACAAAATTATTAGCCCAGACCGCGTTATATAAATACGTAACCTAAACTAACCTAGACCTAACCAAAATACCAACTAAATATTTAATTAAGATATAGCTACAATGTAGTTTCTCACCGAGCCGAAGCTAATATTGTCTGATATAAAGACCATGAAAACCGGTTATTGGCTCATGTTCACGATACGAGATCTTGAGTGTGGTGGCTATAAGACAAAAGTACCGGGGCTTGTTAAGAGTGATATAATGGGAGGAGGAGGGTTGAGAGCCCGACCCTTGAGTTCTGAAAGACTGAACGTCTGACCATTGCATAGAAGACGTAGCCGTGTTAAAGACCACAGATTCGGTGTCCGCTTCCATATCTCTTCAAGCCGATCTTCTGGAGATTGAGAAAGGTTCTAGTGCTTAAATAGGCAATTTTAAGGTTTATGTTTACTGTGAAGCATGCAATTTTGCGACTAAGCTATATTTGTAACTTGCCCCGAAAGGACAAGAAACTTCATTAATTTCAGATCAGCTGTCTCCCCCTCTGCTTCATAATGTACGATAAGTCGGATTTATATTCTTCCAAATGGCACAATGTAGGGTTTAAGCCCCTTCTCCGTATTAATTTGAACGTTATAAAATTTGGGCCTTTTATAAGAGTCAAAAGTTATCAGAGGGCAACCAGCCTCTCCACCAAGGCCTTTTTTCGCCAAAAGTGTACGATCAGAATTTTGAAATGTGCTTGATGGTTGTCAAAAAGGAATATCAGTAATATCTAAATAACGATTCAGGGTATCAAGTTGAAAATGTCAAGGTATGATGAAGAGAGATTTGAGGACAACTATCCCCCCTCCTTGCTCTTTTTATGGGTCCCCTCTGGCTAACACTGATCAAAATTTTGGAATTGTCATTTTGTTAAAACTAGTGCAAAGGTCTAATAGATGTACATCCTGGGATGCTATGCCCCCATAGCCCTGAGGAAGGTTTGTGAATTATGCCACTTGTCCATTGTTTACATGCAGGATCTATCATTAGGAAAAGGAGAAATACTTGATTCTGGGTGTATTCGAAAAGGCTAAGGGCATTAAGGTCAAACTTTGGAGAATGTTGAGGGGTGTGTTATCATAGGCAGCGCTCTAGCGCTACCTAAGTAAAGAACGATGTGGGCACAATTTTTTCTTTTTCTTCAGCTGGGCACTTCGTATCGATGGAGTTGTCGTAGAAACTTCGAAAAGGGCTCATTCGATTGAAAATTGGAGTGGCTAGGGCCCTTTTTAATGGTCGAAAGTGATTGTAGGGCAACTAGCCCCCCCCCCCCCCCGACGCCCATCATTGCCCCAAACACATCCAATCAAAATTTTTAGATAGCCATTTTGTTCAGCGTAGTTGATTTCCAGATAGAAAATATGTTTTTGAGGAGGACACTCCCCCACAACCCTCAGGGCACGGGTTGTAAGTTATGTCCTGAGGGCATATAAGAAGGATGTTGGCACAATGTACTATGTATTATTTTTTCCTTTAGAGTAGGACGCTTCATATGGAAGGGGTCGCCGTAGAAACTTCAAAAGGGGCTCATTCGATTGAGAGTTCTAGCGCCCTTTTTAATAGTCAAAAGTGATTGGAGGGCAACTAGCCCCCCCACGCCCATCATTCCCCCCAACATATCCAATCAAAATTTTGAGATAGCCATTTTGTACAGCGTAGTTGATTTCCAGATAGAAAATATGTTTTTGAGGAGGACACTCCCCCACAACCCTCAGGGCAAGGGTTTTAAGTTCTGCCCTGGGGCCATATAAGGCTTTTTATAGAAGGCGCTGTCGTAGAAACTTCAAAACAGACTTATTCGATTGCAAATTCGAACGGCTAGTGCCCTTTTTAATAGTCGAAAGTGAATGGAGGAAAAACTAGCAGCCCCCCTCCCCTCTCCCACGCCCATCATTTCTCCAAACACATCCAATCAAAATTTTGAGATAGCCATTTTGTTCAGCGTAATTGATTTCCAGATAGAAAATATGTTTGTGAGGAGGACACTCCCCCACAAACCTCGAGCCAAGGGTTTTAAGTTATGCCCTGAGAGCATATAAGAACGATGTTGGCACAATGTACTATTTTTTTTTCCTTTAGAGCTGGGCACTTCATACGGAAGGGGTCGTCGTAGAAACTTCAAAAGGGGCTCATTCGATTAGAAATTGAGAGTTCTAGTGCCCTTCCTAATAGTCGAACGTGATTGGAGGGCAACTAGCCTCCCCCCACGCCCCTCATTCCCCCAAACACATCCAATCAAAATTTTGAGATAACCATTTTGTTCAGCATAGTTGATTTGGAGATAGAAAATATGTTTTTGAGGAGGACAATCCCCCACAACCCTCAGGCCAAGGGTATTCAGTTATGCCCTGAGGGCATATAAGGTTTTATAGAAGGTGTTGTCATAATAACTTAAAAACAGGCTCATTCGATTGGAAATTTGAAGGGCTAGTACCCTTTTTAATAGTCGAAAGTAATTGGAGGATAACTAACACCCCTCTCACACCCACCATTTCCCCAAACATATCCAATCAAAATTTTGAGATAGCCATTTTGTTCGACTTAGTTAGAAAATTAAACCCCCTATGCCCTATGTCAGTAGAGTGCTAAGTTATACTTTGCTTGGTTTATGTTCCTTCCCATACTATTTGCTTGGCTTACGTTCCTTCCCATGCTATTTGCCTAGATTACGTTCCATGGCACCTTTCCAGAGCATGTACTTATGGATTTGGGTGGATTTTGTTCCTTCCTATGCTATTCTAAGGGTTTATGTTCTTTCCTATGTTATTCTAAGGGTTTATATTCTTTCCTATGTTATTCTAAGGGTTTATATCCTCTCCTATGCTATTCAAAGGGTTTATATTCCTTCCTATGCTATCCTAAGGGTTTATGTACCATCCTATGCTATTCTAAGGGTTTTTGTTCCTTCATATGCTATTCTAAGGGTTTATTTTCCTTCCTATGCTATTCTACGGGCTTATGTTCCTTCCTGTGCTATTCTAAGGGCTTATGTTCCTCCCATATTATTCTATAGCGCTATGTTCCTTCCTATGCTATTCTAAGGGTTTATGTTCCTTCCTATGTTATTGTAAGGGCTTATGTTCCTTCCTATGCTATTCTAAGGGTTTATGTTCCTTCCTATGCTATTCTAAGGGTTTATGTCCCCTCCTATGCTATTCTAAGGGTTTATATTCCTTCCTATGCTATTCTAAGGGCTTATGTTCCTTCCTATGCTATTCTAAGGGCTTATGTTCCTTCCTGTGCTATTCTAAGCGCTTATGTTCCTTCCTGTGCTATTCTAAGGGTTTATGTTCCCTCCTATGCTATTCTATGGTGCTATGTTCCTTCCTATGTTATTCTATGGGACCTCTACACGTGAGTAAACACGTTTTGCTTGCTTTTCCTTGGTACCTTTCCAAACGAGCGGGGATTCCCCACTAGTCCCTAAACATTGCAAAAAGCAAGATATTTATTATAAATTTGGAACAATATCAATCTATTGAAATGGTTAACGATAACAAACATTTTTTCAACCAGAAGGGTTTTTTAAAGCACATTTAGCATGGCGTGTTTTATTTTTTTTTTATTTTTTTTTTGGCAATTTGCATTTTTGTCTGATAACAGGTACCATTCATTGCGATCATAGCTCTAAAAAAAGGGTGTGTGTGTCGTTTTTGTGTGTTTATCGTCTCTGTGTTTGTGTCGTCATAAGATTAGACAAGAATTGCCAATGAATTGTATGATATTGAATTGTAGAGCCAATGAATTGTATTTTCCATAATTTTCTTACAAAAAACTAGAGTTTACGGTCAAAAACCCTTTTTAGCTTAGATTTTACGGAAATAGTTTTATTTTTCAATATAAAAATAGACTTAAGTTTCAGATTTGAACCATAGAATTGTATTTTCCATAATTTTCTTACAAAAAACTAGAGTTTACGGCCAAAAACCCTTATTAGCTCAGATTTTACAGAAATAGTTTATTATACAGTACACATCGAAGAAGTAAAGCTATCCGTTATTAAAATTCTTTTCTTGCCATCTACATCTCTCTTACTATCAACTTTTTTAGTATACTAACGTTAGACTCTATTTCAAACTGACAACACTGTTCGAACACCACTTGCGTATTATAGAGAACACATCGGAGAGGTAGAGCTAGGTCAACTCACAATGTCATTCTATCATCATTAACCATTTTCATAGATTTATGTTGTCCCAAATTTATAACAAATTGCCTGAGTTAACAAGCCCTCGTTAGACTCTATTTTAAACTGACAACAGTGTTCAAACACCACTTGTGTATTATACAGAACACATCGAAGTATTCGCGAATGCTAAACCCTTTCTTTTCCACCTTAATAGGATCAAATTCGCAAATGCTAAACCCTTTTTTTAGAGCTATGATCGCAATGAATGGTACCTGTTATCAGGCAAAAATGCCAATTGCCAAAAAAAAAATAAAAAAAAAATAAAACACCCAGTGCTTAATTTGCTTTAAAAACCCCTTCTGGTTTAAAAAATTTTTTTTATCGTTAACCACATAAATAAATTGAGATTTGTCCAAATTTATAATAAATATCTTGCTTTTTGCAATGTGTAGAAACTAGTGGGGAATCCCCGCTCGTTTGGAAAGGTACCAATAAAAGGCAGGCAAAACGTGTTTAATTACATTTAGAGGTCCCATAGAATAACATAGGAAGGAACATAGCGCTATAGAATAGCATGGGAGGGAACATAAACCCTTAGAATAGCATAGGAAGGAACATAGCGCTATAGAATAATATGGGAGGAACATAAGCCCTTAGAATAGCACAGGAAGGAACATAAGCCCTTAGAATAGCATAGGAAGGAAAATAAACCCTTAGAATAGCATAGGAAGGAACATAAACCCTTAGAATAGCATAGGAGGGGACATAAACCCTTAGAATAGCATAGTAAGGAACATAAACCCTTAGAATAGCATAGGAAGGAACATAAACCCTTAGAATAACATAGGAAGGAACATAAACCCTTAGAATAGCATAGGAAGGAAATTAGTGTTATAGAATAGTATGGGAGGAACATAAGCCCTTAGAATAGCATAGGAAGGAACATAAACCCTTAGAATAGCATAGGAAGGAACAAAAACCCTTAGAATATCATAGGAGGGGACATAAACCCTTAGAATAGCATAGGAAGGAACATAAACCCTTAGAATAACATAGGAAAGAACATAAACCCTTAGAATAACATAGGAAGGAACATAAGCCCTTAGAATAGCATAGGAAGGAACATAAACCCTTAGAATAGCATAGGAAGGAACATAATCCATCCAAATCCATAAGTACATGCTCTGGCAAGGTGTCATGGAACGTAATCCAGGCAAATAGCATCGGAAAGAACGTAAGCCAAGCAAATAGTATGGGAAGGAACATAAGCCAAGCAAAGTATAACTTAGCACTCTACTTATGTCTTTACTGAAAAAAATACAAATGAATGTGCATTGTCAGTTTAATATACATATACTGATGTTTAGTAATCAAAATGTTAATATTATTTGGTTTATTAAAGTTATAAAAGTAAAAACATTTATATTTTTTTTTCAGTAAAGTGCAAATTTTGTTCTGGCCTTGGAAAGGCATAAGGGTTTTCTGCCCAACTTATGATAATTTCTGCTCGTTTTGAGTTTGACTCGGTTATTTATTGTAATTTCTGCTCGTTTTGGGTTTCCTTTATTTATCAATGCTGATTTGTGGTAGTTTCACGCTTGGTAGATTATTTGATTTTATTTTTGCTATTTTTTTTAATGGAGTTCTTTACTTTTCTTTGAAAAACTTATTTTGTGGAAAAAGTTTTTTTTAATTAATACTAAATCAAAAGGCACAATGTTCATCCAGTTTATGAAAAGGGGGATCTTCAATGAATGGGGATGTTGAAAAGTGGTTGGAGGACTACCAACCCTCTCCTATGCCCTTTTTAGTTGCCCTCCCTCCAAAAATGTTTGATCAAAATATTGAAAAAGACACCTTATTTAAAATAGTCAGAATCTCAAATAACTATGCTTATGGGGATGACATTACCCCCACGGCTTTGGAGAGGGATTCCAAACACAATAAAACACAATATGTGCGTGGTGATTGTCAGAAGGACGTATCATCAATATCTAAGATGCAGCTACTAAGTCATCTGTGCTTTACTGAAAACAAATTATATTGCAAATATTCATTTATACTTAAAATTTTAAATTGATGAGCTTTCAGTAATGAATATCACTATAGTTTTCAACAAAACGCAAATGACGCACTACGTTTTACAGTTACGACTTTTACAGTTAGGGAATGAATACGACTTTTACAGTTAGGGAATGGGTAAGGGAGCAGTATCCAATTTTTTTTTTATTATTGATATTTGTTTGTTTAAAGTTTGATTTGAATATTGATTTTAAGTTTTACTCGTTTTAAGATTTATCTTTCATTTATATTAGTACCTGTTGTATGTTTGTTGACCATGATTGTTTATTTAATTTTGTACGTTTTGGGTTTCATTTATTCTTTAATAGTATTTCTGATATGAATTTATTTCTTTAATAGTAATAAGAATTTATATCTGTTGGTGTTTGATTTAATATGGCTCTGAACTTTTCTTTGAAAAACTTACTTTTTCGTATTTTTTTTAAAAATTAATTACGTTAAAAGAGCACAAACCATTTAATTTTCAGCTCGTTGAGTTTTCTTTTGATATTATATGCCCACGGTTTCAATAACATTAACACTGTAATGAAACAAAAACATATATACAACTGCGACTATCCTTGTTGGAGAAACTAGGAAATTATTTTTATAAATCGGGGTGTAAACCCTTTGCCCTTAATGTCTCAAACATGTTCAGTTTAATGGTCTGATTAACATCAAGATCTCACTTTTTTTCGGGGGGGGGGGGGGTCCCTTTTGAAAACTAAGCGAATTTTTTATGCTAATAATTTTTACCGCTTTTTATTAAAACCAATTAATTTGTATATTTTAATCGGCTCAATACTTTTTTTTCCGCGTACCAAAGAAACTTTTTTTAATTGTTTGTTTCTTTTGACAAGGATCGCTCTTTATTTATCATTCATTACTGTGAACGGTTAGATGATATATTTCCTTTTCTGCCAAAGATGTGAGGAGGCGAAATCGAACAGATACTTATCTCGGTTTTATGTGGCAGTTCCATAAATACTAGCTGATATCAACAATAGCAAATTGACCCCATTTTTGAAGGATGATAAAGTGGCAATTTATTTCAGAGGGAGCCTGATATTGTGAGGGAGAATAGCATGGATTGGGAAGAAAACGCCCAAAATAGTCGAGCTAAAGGGAAATTTTACAAATTGTAAAAACGTTTAATTTATTTTGAGGGACGGACCCGAAGCCACCCTGAGTACATGACCCAAACTTGGCACACATATCACACTAAACAGAAAGAAATGCTGGACAGGAGGGGCATGGGAGGCTACCCCAAGATGGGTACCCTAAAATAAATATGATAAAAAAAGATAATATATTTTAGTGAAAAAATAGTTTAATATTCAATTGTCATTGGTCAGTGTACAATCGTTAATATTTCCTTCTTTAATTTTAGCTGAAATTTCCGGGATGAATGAATTAGGGTTTAACATTCAACTTGTATTTGTTTGAAAATAGTGGTATTTGTGCTTAATAATTAATATTGCTATGCAGCTATTAATAATAATTAATAATTGTATGCCTCCCAAACTGGGGATCGGGTGAAATTTGGAAAGGCTCATGAAAAAGACTAGCTGTTTTGGCATTTTACCCAGGGCACAGGCAGTTTTTCATTAATATGTTTTCAGTCGAGTATCAAAAGGAGGTATCTCCATAATTGTAGATTTCCAGATGAGTAGAAAAAAAACTTTTTTATGCCCCTCCCCCGATAACCGTAAAACCAAAACAAATCAGTATGGAAGATCAATACATATCAATTCATTTTTGCTTCATGGTAATTGGACGGAAAATAGTAATGTTGTGAGGCTTTTTTTCTGCTCTTCAAAAAATTTACAATTATTGAGATACGCCCTTTTGATACGCGAATGACGGCATGTGAATTAGATAAACTACCTCCATTTTTATGGAGGTCTTCACTAGTTTTACTAGTAAGTCTTCACTTCACTAGTTTTGTTTTTAATCATTTTTTTTTTCCTTTTCCCTTCATTAGCTCATTTTCATAAAATAATAGACACATGTAATTTCCTCAATAGCTTGGGAATGTTAGAAAATAAGCGCAATAGGTTTGGTAATGTGTCTAGGCTGGTCCCTTTGTGCAAATCCAACAATGGGAGCTTAGGTTCCCAAAAGATCAAGAAAAGACGGAAACTGAAATCCAGATAAATGATCCTGAAATCTATTCTATAGACACAAATGATGGCTCTAAAGCCTAGCAGGTTTTTGATTCAAAGATTTCATGTAAGGTCCGTTCACAACGAAATTTTATTAATACTAAGATTTATTGAGTTGAAATTTGAACCAATCAGGTTCCTCGCGGAATTCTCTGATTGGCTAAAATTTTTTTATAGAAAATGCTGATTGGCTAAAATTAGCGCTAGCTAATTTGAAGTATTGGTAAAATCTTATTGTGACTGGCCCTATAAATGCCAGTTGTCTGAAAAATCGTTGCTCGAGTGAGGATAACATTTTTTTTTTTTTTTTAATTCCGAACAAATCCTTCAGATCAAAAATACCCAAAGAGGTTTTGATTCCTCTAATGAAAAAAAAATGTAAAACCTCTGATTGAGGCCTTTTGTGCCTTGAATAAAACTTATGAGTAAGGGCACTTTGAATACAGTTGCCTTGTGAAAAGGGAACCGATGTTGATGTATTTTTATAGAATTTTCATATTTATGGGTTACTTGCCAAGGGACAGCGATTTTATTTTTTAATTAGGAAAAAAGTTTCAGTTATACTAAATTAAAAAGAAGCTAATACTTTTATTGAAATTTTTTTTGTATTTCAAAACTATAAGTAAGCCTACAAGCTAGGGTTCTATACTGTAGCCTATACTAGGCTATTGGGAAATATGGCCTTAGTTATCAAACAGTTCGTGGTAACGAACTGTAAGTAAGGAGCGACCCGGCTCAATGGTAACCGAAACTCTAAAAAACAGGATTTTGATACCAATAGATACACCAAAAGAATCAGATTTTAATTCTGATTTCAAATATATAATTTTCATCAAGTTTAATCTTACCCATCAAAAGTTACGTGCCTGAGAAAATTTGGCTGATTTTCGCAAAAAGGGGGAAAGACCCCCTAAAAGAAACATATTCTTAATGAAAATTACACCGTTATATTCAGAGTATTCGAGAACCCTACTGTAGAGGTTTCAAGCTCCTATCTACAAAAATGTGGAATTTTGCATTTTTTGCCAGAAGAAAGATCACGGATTTGTGTTTATTTGTTTGTTTGTTTGTTTTTTTTGTTTGTTTTTCTCCACGGGTGATAGTATTGACCTAGTGGTCCTAGAATATCGTAGGAGGGCTCATTAGAACGGAAATTAAAATTTCCAGTGCCCTTTTTAAGCTACAAAAAAAAATGGAGGGCAACTAGGCCCCCTCCCACGCTCATTTTTTTTCCAAAGTGACCTGATCAAAATTTTGAGATAGCCATTTTGTTCAGCATGGTCGAAAATATGATAAAAATGTCTTTTAGGATGACTTGATCCCCCAAAGTCCCCAGGGGGAGGGCTGAAAGTTATGAACTTTACTCAATGTTAACATATAGTATTGGTTATTGGGAAGTATACAGACTTTTTCAGAGGAGATTTGTTCCGGGAGGGGGGGGATGGAGAGGGTCGGGGGCTATATGGAAGCATCTTACAATGAACGAAGGTGTCCTGGGGGCCGGGACATAGCTATGACGGGGGCGCCGGATTTCCCAGCATTATTAAAGAAAAAGATCAGGAATTAAATAAAAAAAAACAAGTTTTTCAACTGATCAACTGATTGTGATTAAGAGGTCATTTTTAAAGAACTGGAAAAAAAATTCGAACTATAGTTTAAAGAGCAGGGTATTGACTAGGGGGCGAACCCCCTAATATACGTGTTAAAAATTTATGAATATAGAAGTTCGTTACGTAAGTTAATTCTAAGTTACGTATATTTATTACTAATAAAAACGTTCGTAAATAAAATTAAACAAGTTTCGAGAAAGCCATTTAACCAAATATAATATGCAAATTTTGTTTTAATTATTCATGTACGGTGAGCCAAAATCAAAACCTGCATTAATTCAAAAACGTTCAAAAATTAAATAAAAAAAACAAGTTTTTTTAACTGAAAGTAAGGAACGACGTTAAAACTTAAAACGAACAGAAATTATTCCGTATATGAAGGGGGCTGTCCCCTCCTCAACGCCTCGCTCTTTACGCTAAAGTTTGACTTTCTCCCAACTCTATTTTTTTAAACAATAATTAAACTTTAGCGTAAAGAGCGAGGCGTTGAGGAGGGGACAGCCCCCTTCATATACGGAATAATTTCTGTTCGTTTTAAGTTTTAACGTCGTTCCTTACTTTCAGTTAAAAAAACTTGTTTTTTTTATTTATTAATCTACTAGATAGGGAGTTCATAGGTGTTAACAGTGCGATTTTTACAAAGTTAATCTTAGCCCGAATGCTGTTCTATATATATATATATATATATATATATATATATATATATATATATATATATATATATATATATATATATATATATATATATATATATATATATATATATATATATATATATAATGAGCTTTTTTAATAATAAGTTTTTCAAAGAAAAGTAAAGAACTCAATTCAACAAAAAATGAGCAAAAATAAAACAAAATTGTCCACACAGCGTGGAAGAACCAAAAACAAGCATCGATAAATAAATGAAAAACAAAGCGAATAGAAATAACAATAAATAGCCAAGGTAGACTGAAAACGAGCAGAAATTAACATGAGTAGGGCTCAACACACCTATGCCTTCCCAAGGCCAGAACATAAATTGTACTTTACTGGAAAAATATAAATGTTTTTTTTTATAACTTTAATAAATCAAATAATATTAATATTTTGATGACCGAATATCAGTATATGTATATTAAACTGACATTGCACTTTCATTTGTATTTTTTTCAGTAAAGGCATAGGGCATATGGGGTTTAATTTTTTCACTACGTCGAACAAAATGGCCATCTCCAAATTTTGATTGGATATGTTTGGGGAAATGGTGGGTGTGAGAGGGATCTTCGTTATCCTCCAATCACTTTCGACTATTAAAAAGGGCACAAGCCCTTCTAATTTCCAATCAGATGAGCCCTTTTTGAAGTTTCTACAACACCTATAAAAATCTTATATGCCCCCAGGGCATAACTTACAACCCTTGCCCCGTGGGCTCTGAGGGGGTTATCATCCTCAAAGACCTAATTTCTAAAACTTTAAATACGTTGAACAAAATGGTTATCTAAAAATTTTGATTGGATGTGTTTTGGGAAAAGGTGGGCTTGAGAGGGGGTTAGTTGCCCTCAAATCACTTTCGGCTATTAAAAAGGGCACCAACCGTTTGAATTGCTAACCCAAAGAGCCTCCTTTCAAGTTTATACAACAAAAATTTAAGCATAAATCGCAGATACCCCCCAGGCGTAACTTGCAGCTTTCACTCTGAGGACTGCGGGGGGAGTGATATTCTATTCGATATAATTCTGGACATTTCAACTGCTGGGGATAAAAGGGCTATCTCAAAATTTGTAGTGGGGGTGTTTGGATAATTGATGCATATGGTAATGATGCTAATTGCCTTCCGATCACTTTGACTATTAAAAAGGGCACTAGCCATTTCAATTTCCAATCAAATGAGCCCTTTTGAAGTTTCTATGACAACGCTTTCTATAAAAAAAAACCTATGTCCCCAGGGCATAACTTACAACCCTTGCCCTGAGGGCTGTCGGGGGGGGATATAATCCCTAAAGACATAATTTCCAGACCTTTCGGCACCCTGTAAGAAATTTGCAATCGCAGAATTTTGATTGAATGTGTTCGGGGACATGGTGGGGGTGAGAGAGGGCTAGTTGCCCTCCAATAACTTTCGACAACTAAAAATGGCACTATTCCTTTCAATTTCCAATCGAATGAGCCCTTTTTGAAGTTTCTACGACAACGCTTTTTATAAAAAAAAACGTTATATGCCCTAAGGGCATAAATTAGAACCCTTGCCCTGAGGGCGGTGGGGGAGTGTCCCACTAAAAAAACAGAATTTCCACATGGAAATCAACTACGCTGAACAAAATTGCTATCTCAGAATTTTGATTGGATGTGTTTGGGGAAATGGTGGGCTTGAAAGGGTTGTTAGTTGCCTTCCAATCACTTTCGAGTATTTAAAGGGCACAAGCCAGTCAAATTTCCAATCGAATGAGCCCTTTTCGAAGTTTCTATGACAACTCCTTCGATACGAAGTGCCCCGGTCTAAGACTAAGAAAAATAAAAAAATATTGTACCATCGTCGTTCTTTACTTAGGTAGTGCTATTGCGCTGCCTATGATTTGTATGGGAACTCATGGTTAGGAGCCTTTTTAAAGACCACTTTAAAAAGTTATCCAGTTTTGTGCCTTTTGTGCCCAGTTTGTGCAAAGTTATTTTGTATATATATCATTGTTTTTGATCCGTATAACTGCATATTGAGGTCTTTTTTATTAAAAAATTGAACTCCTATTTTTTCCTATTTTTTTTAAGATATTCCGTAAGTTTCCAATTAACCAATCCAAAAGATAGAATTTTAATTTTACTCTTCTTAGTACATTAAAAAAGACGGTCCTTTTTAAACTTTAAAAAGTTTAAAAAGTTTATATCTGGTCATATGAATTAATAATTCAAGTTGTTTGACTAATGATTGATGCGAGGATAAGGTGGATAGGGAGGAGTTTATTTGCATGGTGGTGCTGAAATGGAATATCACCAACAGGAGAGGGGGGCACAAATTTAAATTTCTGTAGCCTATATTAGAAAATAATTCATTGTTCTTATAGGCGGTAAAGTTACATTAATCTGACTTGTCGGTGGAACGTCGTAACTCAGTGGTTAGAGTCGTTTACGTTGTTGCAGGAGGTCGTGACTTCGACTCCCGAAGTCACGACGTATGATCTATAAATAATTCGAAGCTTTATGGACTGGCAAGTACAGAGTGATGAGAACATTGTGTCACCAGACTGGACCTCTCCCTACGAAATGTCTAAATTTCCGGTATCTTTTCTAGAATTTTTAAATATTTACAAGATACAAGATTACCTAGCTTTTTAGTGTGATTTTTACTCCACCACAGAAAATCGTTCCACACAAGACTGGGTATGGGAAAAAATAAATGAAGCTATATCAATAGCTTCATTCGAAGATTGATATATAAGAAAAATTAACAGCAGACGAATCGTACTAAGTTTGTCACGACATATACAAATGTTTATGGTGGATTTTTTGAAGTTTTCATTATGGATTCAATGTAATAATTGTATTCTTCCATTTTCTATGTAAATGTATAGCCCATCCTATATTTCTGTAGATCCTTCTGTAAGATTTCTGTCAACTTAAATTAATCAAGGTAACCGAAATTACTCGAGTTACGTCCCTTCCCGTGGCTAATTCATCTTTTTATCTTTGATTCGAGTCTAATTAAATGGCGGTTTAATATATTTAATACATTGGAGTGAAGTTGGTTCTTTTTTAGGTGGTGGAGATAGCAACAAAGGGCGGTCTCGGAAATGGAGGAAGATATTACAGTTTCCACATATTACTGAGTGCATTGGACTACAGGATAAACTAAGTATTATTTATTTCTAATTTCAAGTATTTTCTAATTTCTAAGTATTCATTTATTTCTAGGGTTTTCTAAATTTCAAGCACTAAGGGCAGTGAAATTGAAACATAATTGTTTGAGTTGGTTAAGAGGAAACTTACACAACCATGTATGTCTTAAAAAATAAGGAAAAATCAAAAATTTATTTTTTAATTAAAGGAAACCTTTATTTGCAGTTTTTGGTAGTGGTGGGTTAGTCCAGGAAGTGTGTGAAAACAAGGCCTAACCCGAAATAAATTGCAAGAGAGATAATTCTTTGACTACCCAACTAAAAAAAAATAAGCTTATTCCAAATATGTAAGGTTTGATCATTTAGCTGTTTTTTTTTGTGTTTTTTTAGGTTGAGGTTGATTTTGAGGGTTGAAACTCGTGTTTCCATGTAGAGACGTACAACAACAAAATTGATGTCTAGAATTGGGTAATAGATGACGGTGATTGTGAAAATCATTTTTATTTGAACGTAAAATTATATTTAAGTTTTTTGAGGTTGAGGTTGATTTTACGGAAGCGAAATTTGTTCTTCCATTAAAAGGCGTACAGAAACAAAATTGATGTCTAGAATAGAGTACTAGATCATGGTGACTATGAAAATCACCTTTATTTGAATGTAAAACTAAAAATTTGGTTTTTTGAGGTTGAGGTTGATTTTGAGGAGATGAAATACGTGTTTCCATTAAAAGGCGTACAGAAACAAAATTGATGTCTAGAATAGGTTACTAGATCACGGAGACTATGAAAATCACCTTTATTTTAAAAATTACGTTTTTTGAGGTTGAGGTGGATTTTGAGGAGGTGAAGTTCATATTTCCATATAATGGCGTACAACAACAAAATTGATGTCTAGAATAGAGTACTAGATCATAGTGATTATCAAAATCACCTTTATTTGGACGTAAAAGTAAAAATTTCATTGAAATATCCCATTAGTGTTAAACCACGCTGAATCTGAAAGAAACCGGTCTTAAAATGTTGAATGACAACGACCGCCCATTTCGGTGGTTTAACTAACAATTAAAACATTCTCGATTTTTTCAGTTATATAATATATCAATGTGATAAAAAAACGAAATATCAATATTCATAGATCTTCGTTATCTTCAGAATCGTCAACTCCGAGAAACTCTGTTGTAACACAGTTGGCACAACTTGTTCTCTTGCAAGGTCCACAGGCCCAGACGCATTTCATGCCGTTTCTTATGTAATTGCGTCGCATATTTGAGCAGTCGGTTTTGAAGTTACTGTGAAAAACTGCAAGAAGAGAGTTGGGGGCAGCGGGGAGTTCACCATAAATAGAGACACTGTTACCCGTTCTATGATGTAGCCTAACTCCATAGTTTTCAAATTAGCTGTTAGCTTATAACCCTGCGGTAGTACAGTGGATTCATGCTCTGCTTGGCGATACGGAACCCAGGGATCGATCCCCGCTGTGGCGAGACAAGGTTGCTACTTGTCCTTGTAAAAAAAAAATCCAGCAACTGAAGTTTCGTTTCGACGCCCAATCCGCCGGCAATGGCCCTGGAGGATCTTTATCCTTTTTACCCTATTGGCTAATAAATTTTACGGACAGGAACGAATTGTAAAAATGTGAGACGTACCAGTTGCAGATTCTTTAATTATAGTTTTGACCTTTACTAAAGATGGTCTAAAATGCATTCTATTAAAACTGAAGAAGCATATTTCACTGTAAAGTGCATGCACTGGGAATTTTGAAAATTATTATTTCTACAAAAACATTGTTGCCCCCTAATTTTTAAAGTGCCCCGAAGTAGGTATCATCAGTGAGCACCTCCTGGCAACCTGAGGATAGTTTAATGAAAGCGGCTTAGATCTTGTCTAGTAGTTTTCAAAAAAAAAATAAAAATGCTAATCGAGTTTCCAGGAAAAAGCAAATAATATAATTGAAAAAAATAATACTTATTCTTGTTTGATAATTTGGAGACATTAATATAAAATCCTCATGTTATTCCTTGCCGTTTGGCAGCTGAAATCGAACTTTGGGTCCCGTATTACTAAGCAGAGATTGATGCCACTGTGCTACCACGAAGTTTTAAACATACTTCTTGATCTTCTGCTTGGATTACTATGGAGACGCTTTCGCATAATCTCATCGAAATCCGGGTTGCGTATTACCCATCAAAGATCAATCTCACGGCGTCACCAAAGTACGATTTTTTAGGATCGTTATGGAGACGATATCGCATAATCTCATTACCAGCATCAAATTCTGGGTTCTGCGACGGTTCTCTGCAGCTGAGAGCGAACTCAGGGTCTCGTATTACCAAGCCGAGATCCATCCCACTGCGCCATCACAGGACGGTGATAATTTGTCTTCATCTTTCTTTTTGGATAAGTGTGGAGACTCTTTCGCATAATCTGATCACCAGGATCAAATTCCGGGACCTGCAGTGGGTTGTTGCAGCTGAGTCCTATCTATAACTGACGATTCAACTTCTATATAAAACAATCAGTGAACGACCGACCACTAACCTAAAATCCTCACAAGATTGCTGATAATTGATGATATTATACCGGTAAATTATGGTAATAAAAATTATCGATAAGATAGTGCTGGTGAAATAGTAGCTCTCCATTAATAGATAAATATCTCTATCAAAAATCAAATGATCTTCATTAAAAAAAAATAAAAAAGACTTATCCAATAAAAGAAACAATCAGTTCAAACGACTTTTTTAACACAAAATACCCGGAAAAGTTATTGCTTCATGACTTTTTAACTTCATAAAAGGAAATTAATTTGTCGGCAAGGAACGTATGACGTCAATTAGTGAAGTACTTTTTTTTAATCACCCTGACAATTGAAAAACAACCTTTCTGAATTATCTGCTAATGTATTGTCTCTTAATGCATTTTCGCAAGATTAGGGGGCTAGTTAAACCGATCAAAATATACATCTAAAAGAAGACAAAATTCTCAATTTTAAATTTTCCACCTTTTTTTCTGTAGACAAATCCTTAGAAAGTATCGTAAAATGTGAACAATTAATTCTTTTAAACAAGCAAATAGAGTCAATGAAAGTCTTTGTCCTGGCGCATTTGTCTCCTTATAATTTCCTTTCACAGGGAATGCCCTCTTTGAAATAATTAACAGTTTGTTCCTATGATCCGATATGCCTCCATGTATTTTGGGCTGGGGGGGGGATTATTTTTTTTTAGTAAAAGGAAAGACAGACATCATATAATTTAGGTTACCGTACAATACTCGATTAATAAAACGTGTGACAAAAATATGCGTTTATTTGAAATTGGTTTCTAGAGTTTCTTCATTATCTCCTCTTCTAGAGAAATCTTGGTTGTTGAAAGGAGATTTAAGAGGAAGTTATGCTATGTAAAGCGTTTGACATATACTTTCTGATCTTTAGAAAACGTATTTTTTTGTGAAAGATTTTTTTGTGATATTATTAGAAAGATTTCCAAAAGAGAGGAGCTTAGTTGATTACTTTGCATAATTAGTGCATAATGCATAATGCAATTAGTGCATAGTGCAAGAATTAGTGCAAGAATTAGTGCAAGAATTAGTGCATAATGCAATCGAATGAAAATGTTTATGGAAAGATTTTGTTTTATTTTTAAGACCAGTTTGCAAATTTTGAACGGAGATCCTGATGATTGTAGATGACTCGTTTGATTCCCACCCCTCGAAATTTTTGTCTGACCCGTAAAAATGTAACATAATGCTTATAAACAAGATTTTTGATGCGTTTTTTTTATTGTTTTATTGTACCCCCCCCCCCCCCCCAAACAAAAATCCGGGATGCACCAGTGCTGATTAGCATATTTTTTCATAACTGCGCCTTTTTTTCGCTGAGAGCTGATGCGAACAGCTGCTAAACTTTTAAATATTTACTTGAAATAGGCAAAAAGATGAAACGAAAAAAAAAGAACATGACAATGAGATAAATGGAGGGGAAAACCTTGTTAATAATTGGGGGCGCATTTAGCTCACAACAATATCTACTGTGATGCCTACTATGAGGCAATATTTCTTCTTTTCTAACTGGTGGGCTTGTCTAATAAGCTGCTGCTTGGTTTCTCCTATTTTGGTAGAAGGATGGACGGGGTCAATCAATCACGGAGAACCTTGAGGAAAAATAAGATAGAATTGTAATTGAATATATTTCAACCGTTCAGGGGGTCTTAAAGTATATAAAATAATCTTGCAATATTAAGAGGGTTTTGGGTACCCGTCTGACTGACCGCATCTCCAACATTAATCTATATGAAAATATGTAGTTTAATCCCACTTTGTAGGGCTATAATGAGAGAAACGTTGAGATTGCTAGGACACGTTCTGTGGATGAAGGATAGTAGATTGCCAATGATTCGTAGTTGTCGGCCAACCATCTAGGACCAAACTAAAAGTAGGTCGTCCCCGAATGGGGTGGGAGGATGGAGTAAGGAAGGATTTGAGGTAAATTGGGCTTCTTTGGAGGGTATAAAGAGGGAGGCTTTAAATAGATTCGGGTGGGGGAGCTGTGTTGGCCTCAGGCAGCTTAGTGGTGCAGTGAGCTATTAGAACTAGTAGTAATAATATAAAGCCACCAATAAAGATCATTTGGTCTGCTTCTTCCTTTCTGGGTATCTTTAAAACGGGCAACTCCCTGAGAGACCAAATATATATATAAAAGAGGTCAAAATTCAACACTATTCTGACTGGAAGCAAAAGAAAGAAAAAGAAGAAGGAAATAATGTTCATTTTACCCGGTATTTCCCATCTGGGCATCTTTTGACTGAACTTCCCCCTGGGACACCAAAATATATTAAAGTGGCGAAAGATTTGCAATATTTAGACTGGCTGTAAAATAAATAAAAAATAAATAGGGGACTTCAGCATTCAGACTCAGAGTAAAAAAAAAATACCAATCATTTGGCCTGCTGCTTCGTTTTTCCTATTCTGGCAAAAGGATTGACAATTCTATTAGAATTCTAATTGAGTAATTTCCGACAAAGGGAAAAACTATTTGACCAACTCTCTTAGAATTTTCGGGCAAAGGTCATTTTTCTTGTCTTTTTGTATGAATGCCAAGTCAGTATCCATAAAAATGTTGCATTCAGAATGAAAAGTGAGGAGGAGGTCAACACTAATCGGCACGGAAAGAGGTGTCACTTTTACAAAGAGTTAAGCTTTCGGCGAAAGAAAAATATGGTGGAGATTTGAAGTAGCTAACTGTTGAGGGTGTGACTGTATAATTTAAATGACATTTTGGAGGTTGGTACTGTGTGAAAACTCAATTCGAGTATTAAGTTCACGAAAATTATATTTTTGTTTTTCAGAAACTATATGCAATATGTTCAAAATGTAATGTGTTTCTAAAGTTGACCATTATATTTCTATTTTATTAAATTTATTTACTTTGAGTTGATGCAAAGATTTACGGATAAAAAAGAAACATGAAAAGAAAGAAGATATTTAGCGATTTTGGAAACGTCACAAACGTCTGATCAATAATCTAAAATTTAAAGTTTACTTGGTGAGATATGGTATGAATAAAAGGTCATATCCAGGATTTTTTCGAAGGTAGTTTTACAAAAGATGTTTTTTTTTTTGGGGGGGGGGGGGCGACACAAGAAACCTTAAAAAACGCATAAAAAATTTGGTCTATTCATTTTTGTTACCTATTTACGAATCGGAAAAACATTTTTTGGCGGAGGGGCTTCAAATTCCTTACCCCCCCCCCTCTGGATACGGCCTTGGGTATAATGGTATAAGACAGTCCTCTTTTCCTACTTTTTCTTCTGATTATGTTAATAGACGTCAAGCATAACTTACAGAAACGTTTTTCCCTGAACAATGTGAGAGCTTCTAGCAGGGTATGGGTAAGAAGATGGGTCTGGCGGTATCACCCAGTCTGGTTGTCCCTCCCCCAGGTTGTTGCCAGCCCCGCCGTTTTAACTTGTCAATCGACTTAACCCTGTGACAGATTTTTAAGTTGTAGCAGACTCACTTTTGTTTGAATTTTGAAATTAGAATAATAGACAATAGGGTACTTGTGTACTATACCGACCACACTCAAGAAGTGAAGTTAGGTTAATCATAATGAAATATACCAAAATCTGATGCAAATATCATATTTTAGTAACAAAATTATGGAAACTACAACAGAGAATTTATGGAAAACAGGCCGCCCAGAACGCATTATATTAAATACCTAACCTAACCAGCTATATATATTAAATATTTAATTAAGATATACCTGCATAGTAGTTGATCCTACTCAGGCTAAGCTAATTATCTCCGAGTGCACACAGAGAAACCGGTTTTAAACAGATCAAAAACAACAGTGTGGTCGGTATAATGCATAAGTAGGGGAGACCGGCCCACATTCGCCACTTTTATGGCTATTTATTTTTTGTAAACACAGTTTTCGACTTTAAATAATTCTGAAAGTTGCCACGTATATATTCATATTAGGGGTATCTAAAAATATCCCTGACGACCAATGTTTCTGGAAGTAGCAGAAAAATGGGTTACACTGATGTAGTCCAAAAGTGGCGAACCAGGGCCTCCCCCGTTCAAGTTTGCCACAGACTGGCCCAAGTTCACTACCGTCTTAACTCAAGTCAAGAAAAGCCTTTACTCCTCTAGAATTAGTCCTAGAATTTGTTGTTTATCAGATTTTTAATTGTCTTTAAAAATTCAGATACAAAAAATAAACAGACTTAGGACAGTAGCCTACACAAAGACCCACCTTCTATAAATCAAATCCTACTTAAGTTTACTGTTGAAGGCTATCTCATTAGATGAAACACAACTACCGATTAACACATCTTTTATCCTGAAAGGTTAACATCAAACTTCAGCCTTTTGGCAAGTCTTGAAGTCCCACCTGAGACTGAGTGCTTACCTATTCCTGTTACAACCTCAGACTTCAAGACGCACGATTCTTCTTCGGTAAGCACAAACTTTCTTAGTCCTACCTACTTCAAGAATAGAACATCAAGTTCAACTGGATATTCCTTCAAAACTTTTGCAGCAATGAAGCACTTAGCGCTCTTTTTACCTGCAAGTCCAACTGAAACAAAGTGATCGACTTTTATTGGCTTGTTTCCCATATCTTCCTTATCTTCTCCGAGTGTCCTCACTCTTATCATCAAGCTCCATCTCAACATTATCAGAATTACTTTGATTCTCGAGGCACAATAGCTTGCTTGCTTCGTGCAATTTAGCTTTCTTTGCGCTCTTCTTCTCCTGGGTTTTCTGTTCTTTTTTCCTCTTGTCTGCAGCTTTCAGATCCTCTTCCTGGCGGATTCTTTCCTTTACTGGGGTATCAGTCAAAATTTCGGTAGTCTTTTTTTACTGCATATCTGATTTCTTTTCTCGGAGAACCTTTCAGAAATAGAGACACATCAACTAGTTCAGAGAAGCTTTTTTCAGCTTGTCCATGTAAGGGGAATCCTGAAAAAGTTTGGGTATCGTTCTCATAGTTGGTGGGCTGATTAGCCGCATCATCGTCAGCAGAATGGTTCCATGGAACCATGGTTCGAAGCTGATGGTCGATCAGAGACATATGGACGGATGAACTCGTGATCTTTGAAGATCTTGAGATTGAAATGGAAAATGCCGGTGCAGCAAAAACCGCTGATTATGTTTTCTGGGGTCACTGCTTTGGGATACGCTTTTCCAGAAAGCTCAGAGATATTATACATTGAGATATTCTCGTATTTACGTTCTGTCATAAAAGTCGCAGGTTTTCTGTTGTAGAAAGCCTTCAAAGGCAACATAACTGACTTGTCAAGTGGTTGCAGCTTATGCGTTGTATGAGGTGGAACGGTGAGCATGACAACTCCATTTTCTTTGGCTAAGTCAAGCAATTCACTACTGTAACAACTAATGTAATTGTCAAGTATTAGAAGTATAGGATTAGCCCTACTCGTTCTTGTATGATTAATAAAATGGTTCATCCCAACAAGAAATAGTTCATTACACGTCCAACTAGAAGCCGTTTCTAACCCATGAGCAATGGTTCCTGGCGGCGTTCCTTTCAGTAAGATTGTTTATGTCAGCCATGGCACTGACCCAAACACACAGTAATATTCTGCCCTCTTTCTGCTGACGTTACCTTGCCAACCTGTTTCTGTCCTTTTGCTGCAACAATTTTCATTGGCTTGTGGACTGTTGATAGTCCAGTTTCGTCTACATTCCAAATATTTTGCGCTGTAAATTTGTGGCGCTAGTACACATCACCAAGATTTTCAAAAAATCTCCCAACTGTCACACGATTGAAAGTAGTTACACGGCCAAGACTGGTTGCTTCAGGCACTCTTATAGTAAGATTTGGGTGTCTTGCCATAAAACCACGGTACCTATCTTCACCTGCAGCATTTTGATTGTCACTGCTTGTCCATGAATTTGGGATGGTAAGTCCTTTTGCAAGAGAATATCTGCAAGCAAGCCGACGAACTTCAAGCGGTGTTAAACAATAATGCATATGGCACACGACTTGCAAGTATTTAGCAAGAGCATTTTCTTGTTTCTTCTGTAAATTTCTGTCTTCAGCATAAAGTGGTAAAGAAAAATGAGAGAGATAGAAGCTCAATATCTACACCCTGTTTCTCAACTTTGGTGACGTATCCCCTCAGAGTTGTCTATGGTATTCCATATTTTTTTGCAGCCGTTTTCTTGTTCTGTTTCTTTACAATAGCTTTGATTAGTGCAGCTCGGACCAGTATTTTTTATTTTTTATTTAAGCTTATTTTTAGTTTCCTTACCAAGCTATTTTTGTGGGCCAGGTTTGATCTAACTATACTGAATATTCCAGGCTAAAGTATATGGGATTGTCGTTTCTTCATCGAGTGTATCTGACAAAATATGAAGTAAATATCAATGAAGTGTGTTGCAAAATTTAGCTTTTCAGGTTCGCCAGTCCTAGAGTGGCCAACCAGAGCTGGTTTTGGCGAACCAACCCTCTTCGGAGAAAAATCAGCACTTTCCAGTTGTTATCGTAGATGGCGGTAAACGTCTATCATTAATAGTCTACTAAGTCTGAGACGTTTCTACCGACACCAAAAGTTCTCTCTTACCTTAACGTTAGAGAGCAACTTTTTCATTTTCCTTTAACACAAAAATTTACTTTTGAACCCCTAAAAATCAACTTACTATACAAAACCTTGAAAACGGGGTTCAACTCAAAGTTGGATACATCCAAACTTTCGCTACTAGATGACAACTTGAACACTAAGTTATAGGAGTTTTTCCATTGATGGCTCCCTATGTAAATGCAAATGACGAACCTGGGCTGTGGCCAACCTGAGCCGGTCTCCCCTACCGACTATAGTCTTAATGACCTTGACTTAATATTGAGTTGGAATTTTGAGTGTGGAAAATCAAGAAAGAAAGAGGACACATCGGTACTGCCCATGGAAAAAGTGATTTTCCTTGTTATTTAAGATGGGGGGCTGCAAGTTCCCTGCATGGGGTCTTCAGCAATGGCGAATCCGATTTGAAAAGTTTGTTTTGTAAGGTTCTGGAATTTAGGCTAAGAGATTGGTTAGATAAGGAGGAAATACTTAGCCCGATACAAGCGGGATTCAGATCGACATTCAGCACTATTGACCATATTTTTACTTTGGATGCATTGAGAAAAAACTATACTAGAGGAAAAAATGGTAGACTATTCGTAGCCCTTTTAGATCTAAAAACCGCTTTCTATTCGGTGAACAGAAATCTTTCAATTGAGTCTGTTAGAATTAGGCTTGCTTTCATGCAATGTTGCAATAATAGCAGATATGTTTCAGAGGGTGAAATTTTTTGGGAAAGTTGTGGAAAAATTTTTTAGGCTGGTCATATCTCACTTGGCTGTAAAACCAGGATGTACATTATATCCTAACATCTTTTCTTGATTTTCTATTGATTTAAATAGGTTTATGAAAAACAATGAGGGTTTATGAGCCCCTTATTTATCTTTGAATTGGCTTAGGCTATCATTCATGTTAATTGTGGTTGATATTGCTCTAGAAGCGGATAGTAGAAAGAACCTTCTGAGGCGATTAGATATTATAAAAAATTATTTAGAAAAGAGGGAGTTAGAGTTGAACACTAGTAAATCAGTAGTATTAGTAGTTAGGAGTAAAGGAGATGTTGATTCAGAGGTTCTTTCTAATTTTGGAGAACAGGTTTTAGAGGTAAATGATGAATTTGTTTATTTGGGCGGCAAGTTTAATGCTTTAAGGGGAATGTCTAGGGATGTAGGAGATTGTAATTTAAGGAGTAATAGGCTAATAAATATGCTTTTGAGAAGTAATTTAAATCAGCTAGCTGACATGAGGATCCAGAAAAGAGTTTTCCAGACAAAGGTAGCTGCTAGTCTACATTGGGGCTCTGAGGTTTGGGGTTTTGCTAAAGGAGCTAAGCTAGAAGTAGTTCAGCAAAGATATTTTAAGAGAATTCTAGGATTGAAGGATTCATTTAGTTCAGTGGTACTGAAAGGAGATTTGGGGCTTTTTTCTTTTTTTCTTTAAGGAGTGTTAGATTGGTTAGAATTGTAAAATTCTGGGAGAAGATAATTAGGCTACTAAGATTTTGGCTTCTTAAGGCAGCTTATTTGGAGGCCTTGAAGGACAGTATACATGATTCATAGTCAAACCAGGTTAAGAAAATACTGGACCTTTGTGGACTTTCAAAGACGTGGAATTAAGGAAAAGGCCCAATGGATGAAACCGTGTCAGTATGGAAGGAAGTCCAGCAAACCCTAAATGACCAAGAAATCAAAGGGTGACAAGCTCATAAGGAACAATCTATGCCTTTTAGGTTTTACTCCCAAGCCAAAGACTGTTGGTGGAGGAGTTTTATTTTAGATTTGGGTTGAGTAAAGAGGATTTGAAGAACTTATTGTTGGTAAGAGGGTATAGTTTGGATTTAGGTGAGTGAAGGAAATTTTTGATAAAGTTTAGGCTGGCGGCTGGCCCTTATTTCTGCCCAGTGTGTGGATTGGTGAAGGAAAACTTATTTCATTTTGTATCCGAGTGTGAGGAGCTGTCTGAGTTGCGGAATGAATGTTTAAGACGAGTGTTTGGGAGCTAATGCTAGTTAATCGAGTGGATGGCTGAGATGAACACGTGCGTTATTAAACAGTTGTGTAAGTTTCTTCGTTTAGGGACTAAATATAGGGAATCATGTTTGAGGGGATAGCCTGATACTATTTTTATGATTTGAATCTTATTATATGGTGTTTGTTGGTTAAAAGTCGAACCTTGGTGTGTTTCTTTTTTGTCGTTTTGTTGTTCTTTTTCTTTTTTCCTTTTTTGATTTTTAATATCTGAGGTTGTATTTTGTTCCTGAGTGTTTGCATATAGATTGTATTATGTGTTGCTATGGCCCACAGGCTTTTTGCAATAAATCTTATCTTATCTTATCAAGTGTGAACTTGACAGAGGAGGTCATTTGTGTCAATAGTTGAAGAGGAAAATGTCATATTCTATGTTTAGAGCTTTAATTTGTTTTTCATTAGCGTTAATTGTACAAAAGCTTGTCCTGTGGTACCTGGAGGGTTGTGCATCCTGGAGGGTCGGTGTTTTCGGGGATTTTCCTATTGGCTTAAAAAAATATTTTTCTTCTTGTCAGAGTTCTCTTTTGACTCACTTTTAGCTAAGGATGTACCAGGCAATATTATCTTCAGGCTATAATCTCAACCATCCTTATGCCTCCAATTCCTAGGATTGTTAGTATTATGTGTAATTATCAGATTGGCATTGGATTTTAGATATATTTTGCATCAGTTTACAAGTCTACGTTTAACTGTAACCTCTTATAATAACAATAATTTATTTGTACCCTCTAAATGCAAAAATATACACAACGAGAGTAAAATAAAAAAAGAGAAAAAACAAGACAAGAGCTACATTAAGAGAACAATAATATTCTTACTCAACAAACACACGAAGCAAAAGGAAAAAAAATGATTAAAGTACATTTAATCGTTCGTAATTTCTTCACCTTGTAGTTTATTGATTTTGTAAAAAACTAGCATAATTTAGGTGCAGCCTAAGCCAAAATAATAAAAAAAATTATTTTTAAGTGCATGTTGAATAGTCAATAAGGACAAGGAAATGTCATATTTCAAAAACAAAGGACATCAAAACAGAAACATTCTCTTTCCCTGGATCCATTGTCCATTCATACTTCAAAACAGAGATTTTCTAAGAAATTAACTTAGGTTTTATCAAAATTATGAGGTTTTCAGGGCAGCATCATATTTTCGTCAGTGTTGTCGCGTCTGAACCGTGAAACTAAATAAGCTAAACCAGTTTGTAAAATTTGACAGCACTTTTTGTCTTTCAAAATAAAAAAAAAAACCTTAATTGACCTAATGCACATTTTAAAATTCTATAACTCATAATACTCATACTCAAAAACATACATAATGCAAGATAACTCTAACTTGTTGCAATTACACTGTTCAAAGGCAGGTTAACAACATGGCCTCAGACAAACAAAAATAAACTCGTATATAAAACCAACAGAAACTATTACCAATAATAAACAAAACAAAATGAACTCTGAAAAAAATGGAACATAAGAATTACAAAATTAGAATGACTTATATCTATGACAGTTGAGTAGAAAATTGATTACTGATTCGCATGTAACTCTGAATTTAGCTACTAGTTTATCCATTTTCTCGCAAATTTCGAAGACTCCATAACGCCTTGATATGCACCTGTTACGAGTCCAAATTGGAATACGAAGAAGATATTTACAAAATCTTAAAAATAACGAACGAATTTGATTCCGTTCAGAAGCAGTGAAAAACTTCCAAATAGGGACTAAAAAGAAAATATAAGGAGCAAAAAACGAGCTATTAAGACAACCGAGTGTTTTCTTATGAATTGACCCTTAACCCTGGAGAGAAGTCCATAGGAGTTCAACATAGGAGAAGTCACTTCAATGCTTTAATAATGAGCGTGTTGCTCGAATTGATGTTCCGTATAGAAGCCCATGATATTTGAGAGATGGGGAAGCAGAAATAGTAGAAGGGCCAACCTGGATCCTGGATCTATATATATGTATTAATTAGAAAAAACGTTTTCCAAAAAGAAGGTTTTCCAAAGAGTAGTAATGTTACAGGGATTAAAATGAATAATCAGGTCAAAATTACAACGAACAGAAATTACTAAATATGAGAGTAGGGCTATCGCCCTCCAAAATTCTTAAAGGCAGTATTCATTAGAAGTCAACCCTCTCTTTTCATATCCCTAACTGCTTAGTTATGATTATTGGCCTTTTGTATTGCATATTAAGAATTCCCGATACAGAGCTTAGGCATGCAAATTGCTTTATGATTGGCCAACTTTTCATGCCCCTAACTGTTTAGTACGGTAATGATTATGGGTCCTTTGTATTTCTAGTTAAGAACTCTAGTTACAGTGCTAAGGTATGTAAACTGCTTTAGAATTGGCCAACTTTTCATGCCCCTGGCTGCTTAGTAATGATTATGGGTCTTCTGTATAGACCCCGGCGTCGCGCCGATAAGGGAAGGCCAGCGGCGGCGTGCCGCCAGAAATTTTTCCGTGCCGCCGCTGGTGAGATGTTGGCAGAATGCCGCCGGCGCGATCAGTGTTGCCGCAAAAATTTATTTTTGATCATTCTTTCTCAAAGCCCAGCTTTAATTTACAAGGTATTTGGGCCTATTCATGAATTAGAAACTTCGCGAGTCGCTGGCTGTTATCCGCAGTTGTCCTCAAAACCTAATATTATGTATTTTCCTTTTTTATCATTATTTAATTAACACCAGATTTATACAGGAGAGCTTTTGGGACCTTGTTCCCGAAAAATCTCAAAGCGTTTACAAATATCTAAGTCCAACCACATATTTATACCATTTTATATTTTTCAAATACTGTCAACACCCACCCACCCATACAAGTCTTACTTCCTTGACTGCAGCCTAGGCCTTCAAAGATTGAAGTGCCTGTTAACGTATTTTTTTTATTAATAGACAAACCAACTTTGATAGCACTGATCCATTATATATTATCATGTTTTAAATATATTTGGAAGCCTGAAAGTATGGATTTTTTTTTTTTTTTAAATAAGACGCTATCTTTGAAACACTGTGCTAGAAATAGCAAGTCTTATCTTCTTAGGTGGATCAAAGGTCCTATATTTATAGATTATATCAAATATTTAGTGAAGGATTTGTATGCTTCTCCTGATACTATGAAGCTACTCATACCACAGAACCATGATGCTCATCTTCATCCAAATATGACAAAGTATGCCAAGGAGCATGGGGTTATACTGCTGACAATTTCATCCCATTACAGTCATTGCATGCAACCATTGGATAGTTCTGTCACTGACCCACCCAAGTGTCAGTGCAACCAATCCATGGATATGACGATGGTCAACAATCCTGGAAGAACTTTCACCATTTACATCACAGCTGGGTTGGTAGGAAAACCTTTCCCCTTAGCTTTCACACCATCATTTTTCCAGAAATTATCTGGAAGATATATCCCCTTTCAATCCAGATTGTTTTGATAATGGAGATCTGTGCTCTTAAATACAGATCAACCAAATATTTTTTTTTAGCCCATGAAGCTGGTGGGGAGATGCAAAGCTCATCAGAGGTTTTAACTCCAGTCAATCCCAACATGCACTGTCATCCTCTCACCCAATGCTTTCAGTAAACCCTATGATTTTTCAGTCATTGTGAAATAGGATAGTCACACCTGAGTAAGTACAACCACATCCCATCACCACCAAGAAAACAATGCTTCAATGAAGAAAGTAGGGCAGAACAATAGTGCTCACTGATACATCAGTGAAGGACAGGGTCGAAGCGGCCTTTGCTACAAGGGAGCCAAAGAAGAGGTGGAAAAGAAAAATGAAGCAGCAAAAGCAAGCAAAACAAAGAAGCAGGCTGTGAAGAGATTTGGTGAAAAGACAGCACTGAGGGTGAATATGAAACTGAAAAGGTTCAGACTGTAATTGTTAATGACAACTCATACAGTGTTCTTGAGCAAGATACTGAAAAGGAATTTGAACATAGTTTTGATTTGGGTTGAAGTTGGCAACTTCGACTATTAGGGAGAAGGTAGAACCCACTTCAAAGGTCAGTGTAATGACTATGAGTGGTGCGAGAGGTAATGCGTTAAAGTAGCTGGAACAACCAGATCACTACATGAAAGAGGATTTAGGGTAAAAAGCCCCAGCACTTGGACAGTGTGTGATCTTGGACAAATGTGCTATAGCTTGGTTTTGGAACATAGACGTATGCTTATTGATGCTGATTTTGCTCAATTTTGGACTTGATTTTCGGACTGTCGGATTGGTTATACTGTTTTGTCCTGGGGAACTGGATGGATGAGTAGGGTCTAGACCTTGTTCAAGTGCTCATTTATTTCAGTTACTAAAGTAGGAAGACAGTTTTTTTTTTTTTTTTTTTTTTTTTTTTTTTTTTTTTTTTTTTTTTTTTGCCAGGTGATTACCGTAATACACTATAGATATAGAAAAAATAATAAGGCACGAGGTGCTGATACTGTAGTAAATGAGTTCTTAAATATAGTAGCTCTGAGGTTAGAAATAAGATACTCATGATTATGGATATGATTTTGAATAAGGGGAAGTACCTAACGATTTTAGGAAAATCCTAATTAAACCACTGTATAAGAAAGGTGATAAGAGTGAGCATCGTAATTATCGATGCACTAGCCTGATCTCTGTAGGTAGCAAATTACTTAGCAGTGTGATACTTTTTAGACTGAGAGATGTCGTAGACAAAGTTATAAGAGTAGAACAGCACGGTTTTAGAAAAGGTGGAGGATGTGTCGACCAAATTTTCAATATAAGGTTAATAATTGAGAAGTGTCTAAGCTATCAGGCACCTTTGGTCCTCAGTTTTATAGATTATGGGCAAGTGTTCGATTCTGTTGATAGAAGAGCTTTAGCGAAGGACCTATCCTTGTATTGTATACTAGACAAATATATTAGAGTGATTAGTGCTATATACGGGAATAACACTGCTGCGATTAAGGTAGGAAATGAGGTTAGCAGCTGGTTCCAGATTAAATCAGGAGTATAGCAGGGTTGTGTTCCACCCCCCTTTATGTGGATCATTTTGATGGACTTTTTCTTAAGGAGCACAGGAAAGGCAATGGGAAAAGACGGAATCTAATGTTGAGGAAAAACTTTCCTGGACTTAGATTATGCCGATGGTTTAAGCATACTAGATGAAAGTGTGAACAAAATGAATGAACTTTTAGAGATTTTGCGAGGTCAGTGTGCTAGAATAGGTCTGAAAACTAAACTAAGTCGCTAATGCTAAGAATGGTGATGTTGAAAAGGTAACGTTGGGTAACGAAAAGATTGATTAGGTGGACAGCTTCACTTACCTTGGTATTATTATTAGTAAAGACGGTGGGAGCTCTGAAGATGTTAAAAGTGGAATAGCCAAGGCTCAGTGTGTTTTTTCACAGTTTAAAAAAGTTTGGAAGAATTGGAAGATAAGTCTGCAAACCTGGATTAAAATATTGGAAGCTTCAGTGATGACAGTGTTCAAATATGGTTCTGAAGCATGGGTGCTCCGAAAAACGGATGAAGATTTGCTAGATGTTTTCCAGAGAAATTGCCTACGGATGGTAATGGGTACCCGGCTGACTGACCGTATTTCAAAGAGTACGTTGTACGAAAAGTATGGTTCAATTCCGCTTTCTAGGACTACAATGAGAAAAAGGTTGAGATGGTTAGGGCACGTTCTGCGTATGAAGGATGACAGATTGCTGAAGATTGTCCTTTTCGGCCAACCGTTAGGGCTAAACGGAAAGCAGGTCGTCCACGGTTGCAGTGGGAGGATGCCACAAAGATAGATTCAAGGTAAATGAGAACTTCCTGGGAGGGTTTAAAGAGAGAGGCTTTCAATAGATTTGGTTGGAGGAGGAGCGTGCGTAGCCGTGTTGGTCTCAGGTGGCCAGGTGCTGCGGTGAGTTGTTATATATATATATATATATATATATATATTTATATATATATATATATATATATATATATATATATATATATATATATATATATATATATATATATATATATATATATATATATATATAACTATTGAGATGGTGATTAGGGAGACATGCATTTGTAGTTTCCTTCCCATTCATTTCTGTCGATGTCTGAAATAAGTCCTCGTCCTGTAAAAAACACCTCCTAATCTGCTCCTAGTTATTACATCTCCAGTGGTTTTATGAAAAAAAAGGAAACATATTAGTTGTCCTCAATGTTAAATTCAGAATTTAACAGTTAGGAACTTGAGAATTTTCAGAGCCTACCGTTTCAAGTAACGCTGCTATGTCACGGAACCAAAGCCTCGGTATTTATAAACACCTGCCTATGGTAAGGATTCTAGAAATATTGATTCTTTGTTATACCAAGGTGTCTGGAAATAGAGAGGTCCTTAAATCTCAAGTTCCTACCTGTAATTTAATCTGGTGTCTGTTCAAAAGGCAGTTGTCTAGTCCAGTGGTTCTCAAACTGTGGTACGCGTACCCCTTGGAGGTCCACCACAATTAGTAGGGGGTTTGTGGTCGGCCAACAAAAAAAAATAAAACAACTCTTTAACTCTAGAACTGACAATTTTATTTGAATTTTATCTACAGTCTACTTAGCACCGTTAACTAAGAAGGGGCACCTAAAGTGTTATGTGGGTAAAACGGGGTACAGTGTCTAAATAATTTTGAAAACCACTGGTCTAGTCAATGGATGCACTACAAAAACTAGTGCCAAATAAAAACTCCCTGTGAACACAAGGAATTCTTGCAAACTATTTTTGCTCGAACTTGTTTGTTTAATTTTGAAAACCGCACATGATTTCAAAGCAGGAAAGTCAAAATCCTTAAACACACGAGAAAAGAAAAGCTCCAACATTACAGTTGACGCAATAAATAATTGATGCGAACTAATTCAAAGTCAGCCGAACGCCGCCACCTCATCGGGTGGCGCCGCGCTGGCGGCATTACGACACTCTGGCTGCGGTCGACCGGGCATCTCGTGGGCGGCGTTCGATTCAAACATCGGCGCGGCCCCGGGGATTACTTATGTATCGCAAGTTAAGAACTCCTGTTACAGAGCTAAGGCATGTAAACCGCTTTATGATTGGCCAACTTTTCATGCCTCTAATTGTTTAGTAATGATTATGGGTCTTTCTGTACTGTAAGTTAAGAACTCCCGTATAGAGCTTAGGCATGTAACTGATTTATGATTAGTAATACGAAAACTATAAACCATCAAGACACGACATTACCTTCTTTAGCTACGTGACGTAAGTTCTTGCTGTCCTTGTCCATTGCTTCTTCAGAACTTAATTGTGTTAACTCGTTTCTGATTCGTCAGCTAAGGTTAAATCGACAATCGAATACTAAGTTGTGTACTGAAGTTTCGTAGTGTAGGTTCGGGAGTAGCAATTTGAAAGTATCATTATGATAATGACGTGCTGATGAAAATTCGTTTTCATAGATCAGGGCGCCAGTTTACTTACTTTACTCTGTAACGTAAATTCTTTCAGTTTTTTCCATTGCTTCTTCAAAAAGTTAGATACGAAGCTTGAATATGTTAGCTCCTTTCTGATTGGTCAGTGAAAAATAATTTAGCGCTCAAAAATAATTTGGATACTCACGTTTCTTAATGTATGCTTGGAGGTATCAGTTCGAAAGTCTCGTTATGGTAATGACGGACTGACGAAAATTCCCCTTCTTACATCAAGGTGCCAGTTTACTTACTTCAGCTTCGTAACGTAAGTTCGGTACTTGTTAATTATACAGAACACACCTAAGAAGTGAAGTTAGGCTAATCCTAACGAAATATTCCAAAGCATGATCAAAACATAACACTTTATTAGCAAGATTACGGAAACTAACGACAAAGAATTATGGAAAACAGGCCACCCAGAACGAATTATATTAAATACCTAACCTAACAATCTAACCAAAATAGCAACTCCATATATTGAATATTTAATTAAATATGCCTACAGCGTAGTTTTTCCACTGAGCCTAAGCTAACTGTCTCCGAATATAGACAGCTGAACCGGGTTTTCCCAGATCTTACATATCAAAGTTTTGAGTGTGTTCTGGACAATTAACAAATGCTGTAAGTTCTACTGGTCTTTCCTTTGCAAACACAAACAACAGGTTGAACAATAGGGATTTTCTTCTTTTTTTGTTGTAAAATAGTGGAACTCAAACCGCAAATGAATTTTTCAACCCTATATGCAAGGGCCGTCCTCAGCAAAACACAATCTCGTCTGGGGTGGGAGGACGTCATAAAGAAAGATTTAAAGCAAATTCCTTGATGAGTTTTAGTATATATGGAAGATAGATGAAAAAAAAAATCAATAAATCCCTGTTTTTCAACCTGCTGTTTGTGTTTATGATGGGAAAGCAGTGCGTTCTTCGTCACTATTTACGTCTTTCGTTTGCTTCCTTAGAAATTAAGTCGAATCTTAAATACATTGTATATAACCTTACTTCTATTTGATCTATTAGAAAATATTCCTCTCTTAAAAACTAATTTATGTATTTAAGATTCGTAACGTGGGTTTGGAAGTAGTAATGTCAAAGACCAATTAGGGTATCAATAACAGAGGGAAAAGTAGCTATTATTCCACTAAGTCGTCAGTTCAATAAGTTTGTCTCTGTATTGTAATATTTTGCTGTCCTTTCCCAATGGTTCTTTAGAGCTTTGGTTAAGAAGCCGAAATATGTAAATTGGCGTTACTCGCATGCATGCAAGGGCTTGTGATGGGGAGGGGGAAATTTTCGTCTAGCTGTGATAAGCGTTGTTTAATCGTAACTGTTGAATCAAAATTTGTCCTTTTTTTTTATGGAATTTTCTAAATTTCTGAGTGTCTGGATTCCCTGACCAGACTTCTTACTGTTGCCACTGCTTTCTTTTTACTTATATATGAATATATATTTTCCTCATATCTTGCTTATATAGTAGTTTGAAATTATAATTCTCATTTCATCATTGTATTTTTTCATGTGATTTCTTCATTTCTTCTCCAAGTGCTGGTATTTAGGAAGTGTCTACTTTCTAGGATATATATTTGTATACGAAGCACCTATGCTTTATTTTCGACAAAGATTTGAAGGAAAGCGGTGCAAAAGAATGCTGAAACCCGATGCAACGGCTGTATTCTTAAATTCATAGTTCAATTTGACTAAGAAGTCCCTATTCACCTGATCAAAAGATACATTTAAATGTTTCTTGTGCGTTTTTAATATATCTGATGTCATTTAATATAGAAATTTTTCTTGATATAACAAGAACCGTTACAAAATACAACCAGGGGTGTAAAGAGGGATGTTTTGAATAGACTGGGATGGAGGAGGAGCATGCGTAGCATGGCACTCCTCTTTACACCCTGGAAGGGTGTAAATAGGGAGGCTTTAAATAGATTGGGATGAAGGAGGAGCGTGCGTAGCTGTCCTAGCCTCAGGTAACTTGGTGCTACAGTGAGTTGTTAATAGTAGTAGTAGTAGTAAATAGAGTAGTAGGTTGTTTGAGCAGTAGTAGCAGTATAAGACCCGATACAAAACATGTTTAGTCGGAAGTTGTGTTTATTTGAATAAAGAATTTTTTTCTATCGTCCAACTGTTAAATAGCAGAGTTTCCAAAGAATTGTCATCAAAACAAACACGTAGGCTGACAGTTCTAAGAAGCTTATTAATAAGGCACGATTAAAAAAAAGGATCTTATTTTTACTTCTGTTTCTTTTCAAGCTTAATATATGTTTTTTTTTTGGATAATAGCATGCTGTATCGATAACTGTAACAAATAATAATAAAAAAAAAGTGATAAAGATCAATGTTCCTCGGAAGAAACAAATTCGAAACGTCGTCTTTCAAGTGAATTGCTTCTTAATCCATAAAGGTTTATTCAGACGGAGAAAACAGCCCATGCTGAACAAACGCGAGCTTGGATTTCGGCGATAATAGTACCATAAGCATCCATCAGGGAGTCTAGGTATTAGAATGAGTCGGATCTTTAATGGTATCTCCATACAACAGGACGGGTATGTATCAAAAACCGCTTGTCCTGATGATTTTGTTTTTGTTAGCTTATATCTGAACTTATAACTTGAACTTGATACGAAGCACCCATGCTTTATTTTCGACAAAGATTTGAAGGAGAGGAGAAGAGGAAGAGGTGCAAAAGAAGAGGAGAATGACTAATGCATTTAGTGAAGTAAAGTTGACTTGTTCCGAAAAATAAAAAAAAACAACAACAGCAAATATTAAGTCCAGCTAACAAAATATTGTGGAAGAACGCGCAATAGAGGTTTAATGGGCGTAGTTACTGACCTTTTGTAGTCAACCATAGTAAAAGGGTGCTTCTTTCAAAAGAAATTATGCAATTTATTCTCTCCAATTATTCTGACCTTTATTATAATATTCTGTAGGGGAAAAAACCTGTCCATTTGTATTCAGTTCGTTCTGAAGGACTTCTGCAGATGTAGTCTCTTTCTTTAAAGTTAGGAGAGTAATGAATCTTGGAAATTTTGAGGCGTCTTCTTATGTTTTAGGGGTGAAGATGCTGTGAAAATATCGCTGGACCTTGTGAAAATAATGTAAATATGTCCTTGAATTGAGCGGGAAGAGGTCACGGAAAACAATTAAAGGGTGTTGCAACTTAATGGGAGGAAGCAAAGAAGGATGCTTCGAATGCAGTGGAGTGAAGGAGTAGTATGTTCAGTTTTGTTCAGCTGGGGTATTTTGACACCACGAGGAGTTTTTAATAGCAATGCTTTATCTTCGCAGAGTATACTACGGGAACATGCTCAATTTTTTTTCCTGGGTCTACTCTCAGTAAAGGCTGTATTTTTGGGAGCTTGCTTCTTAGCGTTTCCCATCTTTTTTTAGTCTTTTTAATGCTATTGGTTTTTGTTAATTTGACAATAGATAATCTTTTAAGCTGCTGCTTCTCTCCTCCGTCCGTGCTTCCCTTTACTCCCCATCGATCCTTGTATTTAATTGTTTTTTGTTTAATTTGGCAAAAATTTTACAAATGTTCATAAATTCTTTTTTTTTCCAGATTCATCTTACGGGTACGTTGTTGAAAGACAACCGATCGGTCGACTTCTGTTTCGACAATTTTGTGAGCTTAATCCAACTTATCAAAGATGTCAGGCCTTTCTTGTCGCTGTTGTAAGTGGTGCTAGACATCTCTTTGTTCTCTTACATTCTCTAACTGTTCTCTGTTACTCTGTCAGCTTGAATCAAAATTAACATAGACAAAATAGTTTCAATAACTCAGCCCTTATGGATCCTCTATCCTCTATTGGTTCTAGGTGAATACCCCCTGGCGAATACCCCCGGAAAATACCCCCCCCCGCAGAAAATACCCCCCCTGGAAATTACCCCCCGAGAAAAATACCCCCCCCCCCCCCACGGAAAATACTCCCCGGAAAATACCCCCCACCTCCCCGAAAAATACCCCCCCCCCCCCCCGTGGAAAATAAGGCTTTCTAAATTTGAGAATTTTGTTTGAGTTTAATTTTTTAATTTCCGTAGGGGGAAGGAATTTTGGTACTTGTGTATTATACGCAACTCACTCAAGTTTACGCTGTGTAAAATTCGTGGAAAACTTGTTAGGGGTCACTCAGTCAGACCAGAAAATAATTTGCACTTTACTTAAAAAAAAAAAAATAACCGTGTATTGTCAGTTTGATATACTTATTCAAATATCTATTCCATATAGTCTTAATACTTCTTTATTAGTTGAAGTCAAAAAAATAAAAACATTTAAACAATCATTATATGGATAAAGATAGAATTAATATGGATATAAATATTTATTATCTGGGATAGTGTAAAATAACTCTTGACTTCTAGTGTAACGAAAAACCTACCTTTACTATATTGCAGCGATATCCATTATTTGATGCGGCGAAATCACACATTTTTTGGAGAACGAAAGAAACATTTCAAGAGGGCAAAGTAGAATTATGTAAAAAAGAAAATCAAACTATTAGATTCTTTATTCTAAAATAAGTCATTGCTTTGTTGCCCACTCCCTCCCCCCCCCCCCCATTAACAAATAAACGGAATTTTCCATTTTAATTGTTTTATCAAAAGTGTGTAAACAACCTCTTAGAAAAATCAAACAAGATAATACCTTGTGACAGCGTAGTGGATGAGGCCGGGGTTCACTTTTTTTAGGGTCGCTGGTTCAATCCCGCGTGTCACAAGGAATCTGTTTATACCATGTGTGATAATAATTTTTTTGTTTTGTTTGATTCATTATCTAATATCTTTCTCAAGATGATATTTGTTATGTAAATAATTAAGATCAAATTTTCTCTGTCACAACTCTAGTTTTTTTTTTTTTTTTGGATGAAGACTTTAGACAAATATTTGCCTAAAAGGCACAAGAGCCTTGTTATAAAAAAAAGAGCGGGAAATTAGGTATTCTCTCACATGTTTTAACCAAAACGGGAGAAAACAGAAAAAGAAAACAAAAGCCAATAGCTGAAAATTCAGAATTCATGATAATTGGGTTGGCTGAAGAGGCAGATGTGCTAGTTAAAGCATATTATTGGTTGAATACTTTAAATTGAATTCATTCTTATTGAACCACCACATTCAGTCCTTTTTTTTATTTTTGAATACTTTGCTTATCACAATTGGGGTGACTTCAGACGACGATTATGACAGTACTAATGGGGTTTTTACGTTAGCCTAGTGTGAAACGACTTATTTATGTGTGAAAGGTTATACTTAATGTAACATAACAACTTAGCATAGAAAATTACACACATAGTGTGAAAACCACTTGATGTATTATTGTTTGCGTAACTTAGTAAGTTAGGCTGTGTTCAATCATCAGGCACAATTTTATGTCTGATCAATCAAAACAAAGATTTAAAGCATCTTTTTTTTGTAATATGCTTTGGAGCAAATAAGTGTTGATAAGCTTTACAAACCAATTTCTGGCTTTTAATTTTTTGTAGTACATGTCTTATGTTAAAACTAATGAAAAACGCGCAAAAATTTCATTCTTTTAATTTCAAGACTGGTATGGCTTGAACCACACCAACCCAACCCAATTGGGAAACAAAATGTTTACCGTTAAAAATATTGTACGTTTTAAATGTTATTTCAACAACATCAATAATTGTAAAAAGTATACTAATTTTATTATAGTACACTAATTTTACTATAATAAAATTACTATAGTTTACTAATTATATAGGATGCTAAATTATATAGGAAACTAATTATAATTAGTCATAAAAAAGACAGTAATTATTTTGAATAAGTTAAAATGGAGAAAAAGCAGTTCTCTGTACAAGAGTGAACTTAAATTTAATTAGGCTAATCGCAAGTGAATAGACAATATACTATATAAACAAGAAGACCTAAAATTTAGGAGAGATTTTGAAGTAAAACTAGTGTACCACAGATTTGGGATGTGCAGTCCTGTTTACTGTGGCTACGCGACCCTGCTCTATTGTATGTTTTATTTGCCATTTTGATTGCCCATAAGTATCTCCCAACCCATGTTTAGCTATGACTATATTTACGTGTAAACACCGCCAGAATTTTATAGGGGAATGCAGAAAATATTTCCTGGGTGATAGTCTGAAATACCAAAATATGAATTTTAAGGATATAGTATCAAATACTGCAAATCCCCGAATGGGGTAGGAGGATGTAGCGAGGAAAGACTCAAGGAAAATAGGAACCACCAGGGGAGTTCAAAGAGGGAGACTTCGGACAGCCTGGGACGAAGGAGGAGCGTGCGCAACTGTGTTGTCCTCAGGTGGCCTGGCGCCTTAGTGAGAGCCAGTAGTAGTAGTAGTAGTAGTATCGACTAAATTTGATTTTCGCAATCAACTGTGAAATTCCCATTGCCAAAGAGTATCGGTAACTTATAAGACGAAGCGTGGAAAAAAAGAAATCACAGACGTCTAACATTTCGCTTTTTTTCAGCGTAATACAAAAGTAAAATTAACGTCATTGGATTCGACGCAAGGACCTTAGTAGTCAAGAAGCGTCGTTAATCCGGTACAATACAATAGTGTAAATGGTAAAATTAGTGTTGTAGTGTTTAATCTTAGTTTCTGAAAAGAAAAAAATAATTACGAAGCCTGAAAAGATGTCAAGGAACGCTGAACGCTAGATGGTGTTGGCAATTTTTTTGTCACCCTTTGCTAGTTTTTTGCCAGTTTACCCTCTTGTAAGTTATCCACACTCTTTGTCTGTTGTCTTTTTCTATTTAATAGAAAAAAACGAGGCAGATTTAAGTTGGGTCATAACAGAGGCTGGCTAATTTACAGAAAATTTAAAAATATACAATTTACTACCAAACACTTACATTCATTTTGACTTGCAACTTAATTAAAAACGTTATAAAACGTTAAAAACGTGTAACTTAAGTAAAAACTTATGTAAAAACGTTATTAAAATCAAAAAGAAGAGAGAAAGTTTTCCGACCACAGGAAGCCTCCCTTTGATAAATTTGTATTTTGAGGTTTTTAAAGGAACTCGAATCATGGAGAAAGACGGAAGATAAAATGAAAAATAAACAAAAACACTTACTATTGTTATATAGTTTTTATGGTATTGAGAGACTGTAAATTCTTCGTATTCTGATTTATGAAAACGTGCTGGGAGTTATGGACTGTATGTGTATTAGAATGAATGTAAAGATAAGGGTTTCTGAATTGGCGATATTTAAAGTACCATCGAAATCACAATAATGACGATTTTTGTCCCCTTGACCCATCTTAGGACTATTCAAACCTGAAAACCGCAATTTTCTACAAATTGTGATTTGGTTGTTTCAAGAAGTTTTTAGGGCAGTATGACATTTTCGTCAGTGTTGCTACGGTAAACCGTGAAAATAAGTAAAGCAAAACTTATTTTTCAAAATATATGTGGTTGCGTATGTTTTCATATGGCTCTTCACTTTTCTTGGAAAAACTTATTTTTCGGAAACTTCTTAATAACTAATACAGAATAAACGGTTAACATAGACAATTACTGTTGGGTTTCAATTAACTGAGTCCATTCATTGAAGGGTTCATAGAATTTAGTATAGTGGTGTCTAGCTGTGCATCAGCTACTCAAAGTACGAGTCAAGTTAAAAAAAATGTGATTTTGTGATTGTGATTTCACTATCCTTGGTATTTTAAAGCAAAATGAAACTTGTTCTTAGAGACAAGAGATATGAATCTCTCTTGCTATAAATGACAAGCAAAGAGGGCAGTTGCAGTGTCTCTGATAACATAAGATGGGTTCCACTTATATGCCCATAATAAATTTTGCTCCTAATAAATCTGTCTGTTTTGTATCACACTGTTCACAGTACTGTTCACTGTATCACATCTGTATCACAGTACCACACTGTTCATCTTTTCATCCCATCGCCAAGAAACTTTAAGAAGTTGTTGAATTCATTCTTGCGAAGGTTTTAGGTATAAATCCCTCCCACTCCCCCGCTCCTCTTATCATTTTCATGGTGATCTAAATTACGGACCTCGTACACGTACTAGACAGTTCCTTCAGTCTCATTATTCACATTTTCCAAATCTTCAGTTAATGGGTTAGTTGCATATGAATTCTATGTGTAGTCACACTTCCAAAGGTATAAAATTTCCGTAAATTTTCTGTGGGGAATTTCCCTTGGGATTTTCCTTTGTGGGTGGAAATTTTTGAGGAGGTGGAGTTTTTAGCAGGTGGGGGATTTTCCTTGAATTTCGTTTCTTTTGCGTGACGTGTATGCTAGTAATAAATTAAAATGGATCGGATTTTTGTTTTATCTGAGATTATAATACAAAGACCTGACTGAAGTTTTATATTATCTTGTCTTTTGGAACGCAAATTATAATAAACTATTAATTACCCTGGATGATACACGCCCATAATCAAAGGAAGAAACTTCTTATTTTTGGTTTTGTTGTTGAAGTTCCAGCTTCGTTGAATGGTATTTTTAGCCCTTCCACCCCTATAGTTAGTGTAATTTTGGTCTTCTTGGTGAGGGAGGAGGCATTTGCTTCTAAAACTACCCCTTGAATCTGCCCCTGAAGGAGTGGCCGAGGAAAATTTTTAAGTGGCTTACTAGTAACCCTAAATCGAAACATTATAACTAAAACTAAGGGCATGTCTTACTTTTTAGTAACTGTATAGGAAATCAAGCTTTTTGCTGGAGCGGTTTTTGTTGAAACATGTATAAAAGAAAAAAAAAATTATACAGGCTAAATGAGATGGCTCTTTTGTGGTACTATTATGTTGGTTAGTATTGGGTAGTCTTGGTAGTCTTGGGTAGAAGCACTGACCTTTTTTTCCATTTTGGTCAGTCCTCCCTACGTCCTCTGAAACGGTTGCCTCTAACTTCTAGAAATGCTGCCAGTGGATAAGTACCCCCAAAATAAGTCTTTCTCACTTTCTGACTCATTCTCAAAAAAAAATTAGAGCGTGTTCTTGCCAAATTAATACGTATTAGCAGATTCGTCCTTTTTTCCTCCATTGTGTTTGAAAATAGAAGGCTGGAAAATTATTAAATATCTTTTGGAAAGTATCTCATAATAAATTAACGTGGGAATGCTGGGTTGCGATTTGTAGTCTCAATTCATGTCTTTTTGTCAAGGAGATTATTTGACAAGATCTTTCTGAAAAAGTTCATTAAGATTTCAAAAGAAAAATTCAATAAATTGAAATTTGTACTTTTGTTTCGGGCGCATTTTTGTGACATAGTGGAAAATCCATATGTGAAAAATTCATTTTTAATGTTTTCGATATTCTCCACTCTATTCCGAAACGACTTTCTGATGGTATTCGGCTCTCACTGGGAAAAAAATTTGCAATTCCAGTTTTTACAACCAGTACTCCTCTCATCTATTCTTTTGTTCTCCTCCCCGTCCTCGAAATATTGGCCACCCCATTCGATATGTAATATGAGATATGATATTTAACGGCGAATACATCGTCTGAAATATGATGAAAATTGACTGATATATGTGATTATGAGTGAATCTTATGATACTATGTGATGTCTGGGAAGATTTTTAGATTGATTACGGAGCCCTCCTTCACCACCCCAAACTGTTACAAATTTTGAAAGGTATTGTGTATACGCTATAATAATGGAATACTCGAAATAAGACTTTCATTGAGGCAGGATCTTCCCGGGCGGGAGGATAATGATACTAAACAGAAGGAATTTATCCTAACAGCCTTTAAATTAAATTTAGTCGGCGTTTTATATGACTGACCCGTTTTGAAAAAGGGAATTCTGCATAATCTAACCTTTGATTATGGTATAAATCGAATTACATCATATTAAAAAGTTTAACTGTAAAATTCATAGATAATATAAACCAGGTTTTTATCTTTCAGTTTTATCATCATATTTTTTTTATTTATTTTTTTGCAACGCCTCTGTGGCTTTTTCCCGAAAAATATCATCATCATCGTGTACAACTTCTATTAGTACAACCTATGTTTCCATTTAGCACATACGCTGTATGTGTAGAATGTAAGATGGTAAAATTGATAATTTGATGGAATATCTAGGGTGTTGACCAAACCCTGGTGGATAACAAAATCGAGTCGTCCTACTTACTTTAAATTCAATATAACCCTACGTAATCTAATCTTTAATTATTACATAAATCGAGTTACTTGATATTAAAAACTTTACAGTAAAAATTTACAAACAACGAAATTTTCGTTATTATAAAACTGAGTATTAACAACATTTCAGTTTAATTTAGTTTTCTTATTTTTAATCATTTTTGAGATAATCAAATTGTTTCTAGTTCTTAAATGCAGCATTGCTGTTGTAGTTGCTGTTATTGAGAACAAATTTTTATACGTATACCCAAATACACTAGTCCAAATGTCTGAATGATAATGACTAAGTCACATATGAGTGGTTAAATAATGACTAAGTCATAAAAGAGTCACCTTAAGTTATTACTTATACAGATTAGCCACATATTAGTTACCCTTATGGGTTTGGTCATGTTTAATTAGTCAGATAAAGTCTTGTTATACTGATTAAACCCATAAAGATTAGTTACTTTTAAATCCAATTCCCATTAACATTTGTTACTTTCAAAGATAATTCACATAATAGGGATAGATTATTTTCTTAAGTGCTAGTTTTTTAATTTTTAGTTTTTAGTTTTAATTTAGTTTAAAATTTTAATTTGTCCTAATTAAGATTAATTAATTTTTTAAATGCTAGTTTTATTCTTGTGGAAATTTATGCAATGTTTGATTTCAAAATAATATTTTCAAAATCTTAAAACTAATCTTTTTGGATAGTTTTGGAGGGACTGGTGTGGAGGGACCTACAACGGGTTGGGGGAAAGTTGGGAGATATGGAATTTTGAGTCGGATTGGAAAGATTTGGAAAGGAATCTGATATTTCTGATCAACTCAAAAGAGGGGTTGTTCCTTTATGAGGGGGAGGAATCCCTTGGGGAAGATCCCCTGCGAGAAGTCGCGAAAGATAGCCCTTTTCCTCAATGCACAACTGGCGGACAATTTGTGATCCCTTTACCGATATTTTGCCTTTCTGATCTGGATTCCTTGGGGGATACTCTCTCTCAGTCACTTCATACTTCACCCAAACCCTTTTCCAGTAACCCTGTTCATAGCTGTTATTCTTCATGGGAATCGACAATTATTTCCGGCAAATTGTATTCAGTGGGAAATTTATCTAAGTTTCATCTTCAATTAGCAGCAACGTATATTCTGCATTTAATTATCTCAGGGGAGGGAACCCAGAAAAAAGGCGGTTCATGGTTCGCAAAAAATTTTGCTTCATTCCTAATATCCCTGTCGTTTTCCCGAGCCTGTGCATTTTCAGCCTTAGATTATTTGAAGTTATGCCAAGAGGCACTTTACCTTTTTATTGATATGTAGAATTGTTTCCACAGATGGAAATTAAGAGGCTAGTGCAGCCAATTTTTCATGATGGCTGGCATCATCACATGTGTCAGAAACTGATTCTCTGCTCCTCTCAAATGTAAATTCGTGAAAGCGAGAAAATTTGTTGTTTTGAATAGTGCTGCGCACAATCATTATCTATGAATCTTGAAGACTTCAACTTGCAAAATCTAAGGCGGATGTTATGCGATTTAGACCATAGTGGTCCTACAGTAGGGACGTGTCGAGGACGACCGATCCAGAGCCAAGCGGTGGAAGAGAGAAGGCAAATGGATTTTGTAAAGTTGAAGTTAAGTGTTTATGTTTGTAAGGGTGGACCAAGGTAGCGAGTGGGCGGTCATTTATCTTACGGGGGGAGGTGTTGGGGTTCCAACCCCTGTTTCTTTTCCTTTCAGATAAATGACCTGTTTTCGTTTTCTTAATTGCATTTGCTTATAGTATAATTTCAAAAGACAGGTTAAATTCCGTTACTAAGTGATAGTGGTTTTGCTATAGGTAAGCTGTGAACCAAGTTTATTTTTTACTTCCTGGTTTGGGATTCATTTAAAGATAAATCTAAGAGTTAAAATTGGGTTTGAATGGGGATGTAGCTGATTGACTGGGCCAAGTGGAGGTCCACCCATACAAACAGTGCTGTAAAAATTATTATTATGTTTTAGTCTGCGTTTTGACCCCGATTGGGGAAGGATATTCCTATTGTTATATGTGACCCTTTTGGAAGAATACAAGTAAAGTATTTTATACAAACTGTGTACTATTTTCCGTAACCCAGGCAGGGTAGGAATAGAGCTACAAGGTACCGTCATTATTATATTGACAGGGAGGTTTGTTACCTCCAAGGAGAGAGTTAAGAGAATTTCTAGCCTTAACCCAAGGTGGATGCATTTGGCTTTAGAAAGTGGCCATTTGACCACTCGATCGCGTTATCATACCCTGGGACAGGGTATACTGTAAATAGGGTAGTACCAAACCCGATATTTGCAGAACCGTTGGGTTAAGAGCGGGAATCTCACTAACATTTGGGCCGACAAGGGGTTCTCTACTTCGAGTAAGTGGCATATCAACCTTTTTGCGCCATTTTAGCATCAATAAGTGGCGACACCCGTACATACACCCCAATCATTGGTGCCAGTGGTAACTAGCACTAAGAACACTGGTGGCAGCAAGAAAAGGAACTATTAACCACGTTGATAATCAAGGAATTTTGAATTTTTGAAGACACTAGTCGACTTAGCCTACATAGTGATAGTAGCCTATCCTGGTTGCATATAAAGAGAAAAGAAGGAAATACGAAATCAATTAATACAATTATGAAGATCTATTATGGGCTATGCCATGTGAGATCATAATTGAAAAATTTACGAATCAATATATCGCGCAACTAATTAGTATTCAAAAATATAAGGCTAAAAGTTCTGCGTGTCAAAACACTTTTCCGCGAGAGACCGGAAGCTAAATGGATAAAAGAATTTTCATTTAGACTGAAGAGGTAATTTCAGTTAACGAAATCCTGAAATTATGTCGGACAGAGATGAGATTAACTCAATATCGAGAAGGGCGAGTGAAGCCCAGAGAAAAAGTAGGAAAATAGAAAGAAAGGCTAATATGGAGGCCTTAGAGAGAGAGTTCCGAGAATATAAGAAAAAAGGCAGGCTGATAGGATAGCCAGAGAACGAAAGGAGGAGGAAGATAGAGAAGAAGACGAAAGAGATAGAAAAGAAAGGGAACAAAGAGAGAAAGATAGACGAGAAAGAGAGAAAGAGAGGGTAGATAGAGAACGAAAGGAAGAGGCTGATAGAATAGCCAGAGAACGAAAGGAAGAGGCTGAAAGAAAAGCCAGAGAGGAAAAAGAGGAGGAAGATAGGAAACAAAGAGAGAAAGATAAAAGAGAAAAAGAGGAAGAAAGACAGGCCCGTAGGGAGGCCGATAAAAATATTACCAGGATGTCGCAAAAACAATGGACAGACTAATGAAAACTCGTTGGGGAAATTTGCAGTGACGTTTTATCACAAGTTACTTACATAATTTCGGAGACCACACTGCCTTTCCATGACGATAAATAAAAGTTCAAATAGGGATAACATCCTTTTAATAGACAGTGTTTTTTATAACAGTGATAGAAATTCACAAAAATACCAGATATTTCGGTCACTGTATATGTGACCGAAATATCTGGTATTTTTGTGAATTTCTATCACTGTTATAAAAAACACTGTCTATTAAAAGGATTTTATCCCTATTTGAACTTTTATTTATCACAAGTTACTTATAGGCCGTCAGATAGCCATAATAATTTGTCTAAGAATCAATCAGGAGAAAATAAAAATTACCAAACATTAAACACTTTTACGAGAAAATATACAACTCTGTTAATTACGGGGGGAGATGAACCAGCCCTTAAATCCAATTGTATGGCACCGCCGCCCTATCGGAAAAAAAGAAATGTTCGATAGTCAAAATGATGATAATCTGGTAAAAATTGATTTCTCGGAGCCTTTTTCTAAAATTTGCCATAATAAAGAAAAGAAAGTAACCTATAAAAGATCGAATTGGGCTCTAGCCCATTATAAAGGAAACATTGTCGAGTTTATTAGATCGTATAAAATAGAAAGAAAATTAAACAGAAAATTTACTTAAATGGTAATTGACTCGGGAATTGAGCAAAGTTTTTTGCCAACGGAACTAATTAAAAAAACAGAAATAAACAAAAAAAATAATATTACAACATTATGTTATTATAGAGACAATCACCAATAACCATCTGCTTGGATAAGAATAGAAATTGCAGGGAAGTGCGGTACGGTCCAGAGAAAAACGATAAAAGTAGGGTTAGTACCTATGCTAGCAGTGGATCTTTTAGTAGGAGGAGACTTTGGGGATATCGGAAATCGGAAATCCAAATTTACAGAAAATGGAAAAATTAAGAACAATTTTAACGAGTGCGAGACGCCGAAAAAAATTTGCCAAAATGAAACACTGATTGTACCAGAGAAAAATGAGACGAAATTTATTGTACGCGCTTTTCCTCGGAAAGTTCGGGAAATTTTAGTACAATATGAAAAACGAAATGTCGGAATTCAGTTCCCATTTGATGACGAAATATTTGTTTCTGCGGTAAGAATAAAGAAGACTAAGAGAGAGAAAAGAGAGACTAAACGGAGCTATAATGAAGTAATGCAGTCAAAGATGGTGAACACTGGAGTCCAAATCAGATTTAACAATGTTTTAGTATTTTGCGCGAAAGACAAAACTGAGACAACTAGAGATGAAAAGAAAAGTGTAAAAAAGAGACAGCCTTCGGAGGTTCAGCCTGCAGTGGCGAAAAATAAAAAAAATGTTCGATGGGATGTGCCTTGATAAAATAGATAATAGGTAGAAAACTAAATTTTTGGATGGGTTATACATTGATAACATAGATACTCAGGGGGGGGAAGAGGTCAAAGACCCATGGGGAATAAAACAAGATGATTACAAAATAGAGATGAATGACCTACAACGGGTTGGGGGAAAGTTGGGAGATATGGAATTTTGAGCAGGATTGGAAAGATTTGAAAAGGAATTTGATATTGGTCTGATCAAATCAAAAGAGGGGTTGTTCCTTTATGAGGGGGAGGAATCCCTTGGGGAAGATTCCCTGCGGGAAGTCACGAAAGATAGCCCTTTTCCTCAATGCACAACTGGCGGACAAATTGTGATCCCTTTACCGATATTTTGCCTTTCTGATCTGGAGTCCTTGGGGGATACTCTCTCTCAGTCACTTCATGCTTCACCCAAACCCTTGTCCAGTAACCCTGTTCATAGCTGTTATTCTTCATGGGAATCGACAATTATTTCCGGCAAATTGTATTCAGTGGGAGATGTATCTAAGTTTCATCTTCAATTAGCATCAACGTATATTCTTCAGTTAATTATCCCAGGGGAGGGAACCCAGAAAAAAGGCGATTCATGGTTCGCGAAAAATTTTACTTCATTTCCAGTACCCTTATCGTTTTCACAGGCCTTGCATTTTCGGCCTTAGATTATTTGAAATTATGCAAAGGGGCAATTTACTTTTTTATTGAGATGTGGGGTTGTTTCCACAGATGGAAATTAAGAGGCTAGTGCAGCTAATTTTTCACGATGGCTGGCATCATCACATGTGCCAGAAACTGATTCTCTGCTCCTCTCAAATGTAAATTCGTGAAAGCGAGAAAATTTGTTGTTTTGAATTGTGCTACGCACAATCATTACCTATGAATCTTGAAGACTTCAACTTGCAAAATTTACGGCGGATGCTATACGATTTAGACTATAGTGGTCCTACAGTAGAGACGTGTCGAGGACGACCGATCCAGAGCCAAGCGGTGAAAGAGAGAAGGCAAATGGATTTTGTAAAGTTGAAGTTATGTGTTTATGTTTGTAAGGGTGGACCAAGGTAGCGCGTAGGCAGTCATCTATCTTACGGGGGGAGGTGTTGGGGTTCCAACCCCTGTTTCTTTTCCTTTCAGATAAATGACCTGTTTTCGTTTTATTAATTACATTTGCTTATAGTATAATTTCAAAAGACAGGTTAAATTCCAACACTAAGCGATAGTGGTTTTGCAATAGGTAAGCTGTGAACCAAGTCTATTTTTTACTTCCTGGTTTGGGAGTCATTGAAAAATAAATCTAAGAGTTACAATTGGGTTTGAATGGGGATGTAGCTGAGTGGCTGGGCCAAGCGGAGGTACACCCATACAAACAGTGCTGTAGAAATTATTATTATTTTTTAGTCTGCGTTTTGACCCTGATTGGGGAAGGATATTCCTATTCTTATATGTGACCCTTTTGGAAGAATACAAGTAAAGTATTTTCTACAAACTGTGTACTATTTTCCGTAACCCAGGCAGGGTAGGAATGGAGCTACGAGGTACCGTCATTATTATATTGACAGGGAGGTTTGTTACCTCCAAGGAGAGAGTTAAGAGATTTTCTAGCCGTAACCCAAGGCGGATACATTTGGCTTTAGAAAGTGGCCATTTGACCACTCGATCGCGTTATCATACCCTGGGACAGGGTATACTGTAAATCGGGTAGTACCAAACCCGATATTTGCAGAACCGTTGGGGTAAGAGTGGGAATCCCACTAACATTTGGGCCGACAAGTGGTTCTCCCCTTCGAGTAAGTGGCATAGCAACCTGTTTGCGCCATTTTTGCCTCAATAAGTGGCGACACCCGTACATACCCCCCAATAAGTGGTGCCAGCGGTAGCTAGCACTACGAACACAGCTAATTAGGGCAATTCCAAAGTCGTTTGTTATAATGCATCCCTACTTTGCGATCATCACGATCACTCACCGCTTAGTTTCGCCATAGCCTTTGTTTAAAGCACACTCTGCTCGGTTAAACAAATATGGATTCTTGAAGTTGAGCATTTTGAGTAAAAGCAGAGTAGACTTGGGTAATCTTAAATTAACTTATTACAGTGCCTTCTAATTGTGCTGTCACCAAAATAACACGCTGCTTAGGTTGACAATAGCCTTTATTTGGAGTGTACTGTGCTTAGTTGGACGAATGCAATTTTTTCAAATGTAGCATTTGGAGCACAATCGGACCAAATTTGGGTAATCCTCAAGCAATTTGTTTTAAGGCTTACCTACTGTGCGAACGGCTAGATCACACACTGCATAGTTTAACCTTAGCTTATGTTTGAAGTGAACTATACTCAGTTGGAAAAACGTCTATTCTTCAAGTGGAACAAATTTGATTAATTCGTGATATGTTATTAATTTGTTATTATTTGGCTCTACTTAACACCAAGTTATTCGTTTCTTTCCTTAGCATTCATTTCCTGTCCTAAAAGAGCTTCTTCTTTGTTAGTTCTTGCCCCGTTTAATTTTATTACTCCCCAAGGTCAAATTGTTTCGAGTATAGACCGGAATTTATAGCGTAGAACCTATAGAACTAAATATGAAGGTTGCCAGGTAAATGGAGCCATCAGTGGTGCCATGTTACACCCTTTTCACGAAATAATTCCATATTTGAAAGTTATATTCTATTCTTTATTCTTATCCTATATTCTATATTATATATTCTCTGTTCTAAATATATTTAGAATATATTCAGATAATAATGTATTTATTATATAATAATAATATATTATAATATAATATAATAATAATATATTATAATATATTTAGATAAATATAATATTATTATAAATATATATTTAAATATATTGTATATTCTAAAATATATTCTATACATATTTGGAATATATTTAGATAATAATATATTATTATATAATGTATTATAATATAATAATAATAATATATTATAATATGTTTAAATAATTATAGTAATATTATAATTATATATTCTAAATGTATTCTATATTCTTAAATATATTCTATCCCCTGGAACAAAGCAAGCTCTATCGATTTGTCCCATCCATTATCTGCTAACTTGTTTGGCTCCCAAGATATTTAGAAGCTTTCCCTTTTCCCCCGGATTGCGTAATTTCTTTCATTTCATTTTCTTCACAGAAATATTTGGGAATTTGTAATTTTCACCTTTAGTTGTTTTTTTTTTTTTTTTTTTTATTCCTATAAAACATATATATAGATAGGTATGTTGTTCCAGTCCATTTGTTTGGTTGTTCGTGTCTAATGCGGTACTTGATTATTCTATTTATTCTATTATATGTATCTATTTGTTTATTCCCCCCTTTTTGTTGTCATTATTTTCATTACGTGAATTCTGTTTATACATTATATTTATTTATCTTGCCATTTCTAGTTGTCATCATTTTCATAGCGTATCGTCGTAAGCTTAGCTTTTGGTGTGAGGCTGATAATTTTGTTTTTTAATTTCGGTTTATGTGTTTATATTAGTATTTAATTTTTTATTATTTTAATTATATAGTTATGAATTTACTACAACTAAAAAAAGAAATATTATCAGCTTTCCTTTTTCTTAGGAGAAATATGAAGTGGAGCTTGATGACATGAGATCGGTTTCATCGAAAACTATTTTTGACAAATTTCTTGCTCAAAGTGTAAGTAGCTATCTTTAATCTGTATTTGTGGTCCTATTTGGAAAACTTTATATTAGTAATTCGCAAAGTGGCCCACGTGGACACTCAGGGGTTCACACGAGACTCAACTAGAGTCTATTTTGGCGTGACAAAACATAGGAGGTTGACAATTCGAAGTCCGCAAAAATTTATTGGTTTAGATATCGAAGAACTAAAATGTTGGCTTGACTTATCTGTGCAGCCACCCCTGCGTGAGTATAAGTCAGTCTAACATTAGAACTGAATCTGTCATCTATAAGTCCCCACATCCCGACAAGGAATATTCTACAAAATACATTTTTTCGTTGACCAGCGATTCATTCGAGTTATTCCAGTCCAGATTCGATTTATTTACAGCATAGATTAACCTAAATCTACTACTGCTCAAGATCCTATCGTCTAAAAATCTACCCCGTTTTCTTCTTTTCCTGTTAATATCAGACTGTTATAAAAGAAATTAGGTTTAGAACGATAGTACTCATGTTCGTGAGCACCTTGTGAAGAATGATGCTTACCAATGGTTAGGCAAACTTTTAAATGGAGAAATAGGGAAAATATGCAGTGCAGAAAATTCTACTTTTCATGCTTGTTCTGTGATGGAAACTTTAAATAGGATTAGGGCTAGTTTTGCTCACCTGCCAAAATGATTTGCATTAGAAAATTTACATAATTCCACAAAAGGGGGAAGTATCTGTCGAAGGAATAGTTCAATAAATATTCCACTTATAAGTTAAATAGAGGCCTACTAGATAATTTTCTCTGACTTCTTAGCGCCTCCTTTCATCTAATGAAAAATTCATAAAGGGACGTTGTTTCTATGCGACAGTATCTTTTGGATCTTCTTTATTTTTTTTCCCGTGCCTGTGTTGTATCGAGCAGTTGGTTTCAGAAAGTTTCTTTTTAAAAATGACGTAAAACTAGCAAAATTAAGAATAGATACTTCTGTAACTGTTAAGTGAATGCAGGGGTCATTCATTGGTCTTTAAGCTCCCTAATGGTATTTAAAATCACAGTAGTCCCTATTTTCGGAAAAAAAGTCTCTTAATTTCTTACTTTCAGTATGCCAGCTAACCAACATATTAAATTCTCGGTTTGCAGTTTATTGTTTCTATTTCCTACTCAATTGTTACCCGTCCTGTCATATTTTTTATGGCCATAGTTAAGTTGTTTAGATAGGAGTTTCTCTTGATTTGAAAATTAGAAGTCCAAAGTCAGGTGTATTCTGGTCAGAGAAGAGTGTGGTCAGCTGGAGTGTGTTGTGCTACTAGCTTTTGATTGATTGTCTGCATTTTGAACTTTTGTCTTTTTTTTCTTTGCCTGCCCTTTTTTGTGTGTGTTTTACTTCTCCACTTTAATTTAAAAGAACCCTTACTAGGTATGAAATCCTCTTTTGGCACTCCCCCCTAATTTATAATTTCAATATGATGCCTCCTTTCACCATATGGATGGTTCAGTTTTACAGCCATTGTGACATTTAGGTTGGTTCCAGAAAAATTACGAAAGTGTTTACATGGCGCAGAAACAAGTCTACTGAGTCTCTTCCAAGAGCAGTTTTCAAAGTTCTGGGTATGGATCTATAAGTGGTGACTCAATTTATGTCAGCTTGCCTTAACTATCAGGAATAAATGGGATAAAATATAGGTGATTATCATCAAGTTCATGGATGAAAGCTGATCCTGGTCACTTGCTCTTGCAGCTGTTCCAGATGAAACTTCCCAGAGTTTCCATCCAAATGTCATATGTAGGCTACGATGTTTGTCAGTGAAACTGCCTATGGTTCGGTACAAAAAGCGTCTAATATAGGAATTTCCGGACAAAAGTTGTGATAGTACTAGGGGGCCCGATTGTGGCACCCTAGCGGCAATGGTTTGCCTGAAAGTGGGCTGGAGAAACAGCCTACAGCTTTTTTTTTTTTTTTTTTTTTTTTAGGTTCTTTCGTATTATACCGACTCCACTCAAGAAGTCAACTTATAAAACAGTTCTTGCGTCATAACATGCAGAATAATTGTAGTTAATACATTTTGCATGCAAACCCACTATACTTTACCCCCCAAGCCCCCCTAATGTGCAAATATATTGTCCAAATTATATATTTCCCGTGCATTCTGCCACCCGTAATTCGTTTTTCCATTTTTTGTTTCGTCACAGTTGATTCAATTTACAGATACACGGGTGTATTATGTAGTATTGTGAAGTATATGAAGTATGAAGTATTATGAATATTTATTATTATGAATATAATATAGTATTATGAATATTATGAAGTATTATGAATATATTATGAAGTATGAATGATTAACCTTAGTTTACTTTTTGAGCGGGGTTGGGATAATACGCAAGTACCTTTTTTTTTATCTGAAAAGTCGGAAACTTGACATTGTAAGTCTCTGGCCAAGTGGATCCTAATGTTCAAGAAAATCAAAGTTGCGGCTCAAAGAGGGCCATTCTTTTTTAATGAACTACAAAGTTTTAAGGATCGTTGCCTGGATTAAAAGGTCAACAAATTTTGTTTGGAAAGGGATGGGTTTCAAGGGAGCCTGGAAATGGGCAAATAACCATGTTGTCCTTGATCAGTCTGAAAATTGGAGCCACAAGTCTGCCCCAAGGGGACTGTGAATGAGACTGCAAAAACGGGGACCAAAAACTAATGTATAAGAAGAAATTTAGATTTCTGGCACGGGCCCCCTGAATATGAGCCAATTTTGACTCGAGAGTTCTATTTGAAATTCCTTGTGTCAAGAAAACCCCAATTCACCAAAAAAGTGAAACATATTGGTACACCTAAACATTTGGCCCAAAAGAAGGTCAAGAAACTTTTATGGATAGAATAAAATTCAAAACTGTGAGTCCTTGGGCCATGTAGACCATAATGTACAAGAAACATTCAGTCTGGGGGGCCGATCCCCTCTCCGAAGACGGGGTGCTAAAAGGGCCATAAAGTTTTTCGTGTTGGCTTGAAACTTTCAGGGATCGCTCATGGGTTAAAGGGATCTCCCATTTTTGATGGGAGGGGATAGGTTGTTAGAGAGTACATAACAGGGCCAAAACTTGCTGTCCTTTATCAATTTTAAACTTGCAGCCGTGAGTCCCTGGGCCAAGAGAAGATTGGTGAACAAAAAAAAATTGTTGGGCCAATTCGGTCATTTGCTTAAATGAAGGCTATAAAATTCGTCATTGTTGCAAATAATAACATAAGTTCAAGCTGACGTAGTTTGAATTTGCTTACGATGCAGAACTATCATCATTATAACTTAAAAAAAAAAAAAAAAAATGCCGGGAGTTAATACTTAAACAATCAGTCTAGTTTCTTTAGAAAATTCTTCCTTTTACTTATGACTTTGACCTGTGTAGATAATCACTTGTTGACTCATTTATTGATTTACCAACTTAAAATTATTGATTTGCCAATTCAAATGTTGATTTGCCAATCCAAATTGGTCAATTCATTAATTTGCCAATTGCTCCGAAAATCACCAATATTCATTTTAAGGTTTCTATATGTTTACATGAATGGAATCAGAAGAGAAAGTTTAGACAAAAACGTTCTTTTACACTGGTAAAATCAAATTGAAACTTAAATTAAAAATTAAATTACATTTAAATTAAATATTGATTTGCTAATTCATTAATTTGCCAATTGCTCTGAAAATGACCAGTGTTCATTTAAAAGTTTTCTATATATTTACATGAATAGAATCAGAAGAGAAAATTTTGACAAAAACGTTTTATATATATATATATATATATATATATATATATATATATATATATATATATATATATATATATATATATATATATATATATATATATATATATATATGTATATATATATATATATATATATATATATATATATATATATATATATATATATATATATATATATATATATATATATATATACTTACTTATTTACTACTTACTTACTTACTTACTTAAAGCTCTTGCTCGGCAGCGTCGCCAGCGTAGAGGGAACCAGTCGTCAGCGCCGTCAGTCTTCTCCAGAGTGGTCGGTTCAGGGCGAGGGTTGTCACTTCAGCCGGTTGATGTTTCTGGAGGCGAGCCGATCACGGATTACGTCCGCCCATCTGGTGCGTGGTCTTCCCCTAGGACGCCTCCAGCCGTTTGCAGCTGGGTCGAAATCAAAGATGAGCCGGGCGGGTGTTTGGGCAGGCAGACGGAGCAGATGACCAACGCAGCGAGCGAGACTCAAGCTGCTCGGACAGGGGTGGGAGTTTGAAGGACCTGAGGATTTCCGAATTTCATACCCTGTCGGGCCATTGGGAGCGTTCGATTTTTCGGAGGTGTTTCGTCTGGATGGCATCTACCTTCAGCGTCTGTGTCTGAGTCAGCGACCAAGTCTCAGTAGAATAGAGCATAACGCTGGCAACCGAAGCAGAATATATTCGTGCTTTGGTGAGACGGCTGATCTGGGGTTTATGGAAGACTGTTTTTAGAAGGCGACCGAAGACAGAGTTTGCTTTTGCCGCTCTTGCTGATATTTCGGCATCTAGGCCACAGTTTGGCCACAAATTTCCACAGATGGCAGGGGGTTGGACGGCGTTTTCTCAACGGGCATTATCTTGGTCTTCGACCAATTTATTTTCAGACCGAGTTTCTCAGCGGCAGAGGCCAGTGTTTCCAGTGTAATTTTGAGGTCACTAATGTTTTCGCATATTAGCGCCACGTCGTCGGCAAAGTCGACGTCTGAAAGAACTCTTCCAGCAAAGCCTATGCCAAACGGCTGCATCTACTGTGTTTTATTCAGGATGTGGTCTATTACACAGTTAAAGAGCTCAGGTGCTGCGGCACATCCTTGCCGGACACCATTTTTAATTTTGAAATATCCAGAAGGCCGTCCATTTACGATCACCGCACTTTCAGTGTTATTATACAGCTCTTTGAGGAGACCAATGATTTTCGTGGGTACGCCAGTAGACTGGAGGATTAGCCATAGTGACTGCATATCGACAGTGTCGAAGGCAGATCGAAAATCGACATAGGCAATGTACGCCTTCCTCTTATATTCAAGAGTTTTCTCTACTAGCTGTCTAATCGTATGGATTTGCTCGGTGCTGGACCTGCCTGGCATGAAGCCAGCTTGCTGGGGGCGACGCAGGGCATGGAGGTATCTTGTTGCCCGTTTGAGAAACAGCATAGCGAAGAGCTTTCCAGGAACTGAGAGTAAAGTTATGCCACGATAATTGAGACATTCTGCTTTGCTCCCCTTCCTCTTGTAGATTGGCACAAGTAGGCCCTTCTTCCAGTCTGAGGGGATTTGTTCAGAGTGCCACACAAGGTTAAACAGCATTTGTAGCCAGAGGATCATGGCTGGACCCCCATTTTTAAGGAATTCCGATGTTAGGCCACATATTCCTGGCGCTTTGTTATTCTTTAGCTTGCGGGTGGCAGCTTGTATCTCCTCCGCTGTAAATTCAGGACCATCAGGAGCAGGTATGGTAGTAGCCGCAGCAGCTGCTAGCTCATGGTCCGTCTGGTGTGGTGGATCTGAGTTGAGCAGTTTCTCAAAGTGGTCCTCCCGCTGGCGGAGGCATTGTGATTGGTCGTAGATATTCTCACCGCTAGCGCTTCGAAGGTATGGCGTAGTTTGAGTGTGCTGACCTGACAGCTCACGAAGAATCTTGTAGGTGGCTCCACTGTCCTTTTTCTTGGCGGCCTCTTGCAGTTCGGATGCCTTGTTGTCAATAAAAGCCTTGCGGTCTTTATGCAGCATGGAATTGCACTCTTTGTTTAGCAGTCTGTATGTAGCCATGTCCCCGCCAAGACGTGCTTCTCGCCTGAGCTCTATGATGGCAAGGGAGTGATTAATGATCCAGTCCTTTTTCTTCCGTTGCCTCATTCCAACAACGTCAGTTGCTGCCGCAAGAATGTTCTCTTTGAAGGACTTGCAACTTGCAAGGACATGCAACTTCACTATCATCGCATTGGCCAAGGACCTCAAATCTGTTGGATATCTCCACATGGTACCGCTCAGCCAGAGCGGGGTCCTGTTTGATGTAACCGGCATCAATTTTCCGAAAAGATTGGTTGTTCTTCATAGCTTAGAGGCGGAGCTTAATATTGGCTGCTACCAGTCGGTGGTCGGTGTTCCCGAGCTCGGCGCCACGGTAGGTGCGGCAATTCTGGACAGACGACAGCCATCTTCGACGTACGATGATGTAGTCGAGCATCTTCTTTGTTGATCCATCATTGCTATGCCAGGTGTACTTGTTTATATTTGGTCTCTGGAACCATGTGTTCGCAATCCTTAGAGTGTTGGCCAGACAGTAATTCAGCAGCCTCTCTCCATTATTGTTTAGGCTATCCACTTTAGCAGGTCAAACAGTGAGATTCCACAGGCCTGAATCGTTTGAAACACTTACATTCAAGTCTCCTAGCAGGAGGAGGTAGTCATGGGGAGGTACAGAAGATAGTTCAGGACTAAGCAGATTATAGAAATCGTCTTTGTCTTCTTCATCAGCGTCGTGTGTGGGGGCATAGCACGTAATGACAGTTATTTTGCCGTGCTTCCCATCCAGTCTTGCGGTCAGGAGTCTAGGCGATACTGGTTTGAGGGAAAGGAGGGCCCTACGTGCAGCACTGTTCAGTACTAGGCCAACACCTCCTCTTCTTTGGCTACCGCCAGACCACAGCAATGTGTGTCCTTCACTTATGTCCTCTTTATCATGTCCAGGGAGGTGTGTTTCGGTGACTCCAGCTATTGTGACTTTATATATTTTTAGTTCATTTGCTAAAAGAAGCTTCGAACCGGGTTGGTTCAGCGTCAGGACGTTCCAGGTGGCCACATTGGTGCCACCTTGGTCAACGATGTTCAGAGGGGATTTTCCTTCGGCGGTCCGAGGTCGATACGGGGTTTTAGATGATATATCCGAGGCTGAAATTCTGGTTCCACTCGTAGCAATAGAAGTTTCAGGAGGAGGGCTGCCAACACAACCGTCCCTAAATGCATTTGGTTCTCTGGTGGCTAGCCAGGTATCCAGAGGCACGTGGAGGTCGTTCTTCATGCGCCAATTTGCATGGGAACTAACTCCGGACGAGTTAGTTCCCATATATATATATATATATATATATATATATATATATATATATATTGATTGTTGATGTATTGACGAATGAAACTAAGTCTTTTTTACCTTTAGTGGCTTTTAGCAGGTGGTAGCCTTACTCTTGTTTGTTTTTAGGTTTGGTTTCGTTTTTCGTTAAAATTTATGGTTGTTCTCGTTTCATTAATTCATTCAGAGTAATACCTGTTCATTTCAAACTATAATTATTATTGAAATTCACTTCTGCTCGTTTTGGGTCTTTAAAGGGCTCCATATTTTTCTCCGATTTTTTTTTTTTTTAATCGTTTTTTTAAATTAATTCTTAAAATTATTCTCAAGTATTATATTAATGTATGATTAAGCACTTTCAGACTTAATTATTTCTAAATCAAAGCATAGTTCTCCTTATAAAAAACTGTTTAAGTACTATAATAGAACTGTAATGTGGTGCAAATCCAGATTTAGACCCAGAACCCAGTATGATCAATAGAAAATAGGTCCCAGTTTAAATTTACAGTACAATGAATACTAAATGTCAAAGTTTCTGATGAACTTTCTTGAGCACTACCAGTGGTGATTTTAAGGGAGGAATAGAGGGGACACTTGGCCCGGGTGTAGAAATTTTAGGAGCGCAAAATTTCAAATAAATGATCTAACGGTTTTACTCATTGTGTAATTTTTGAAAATTTATTTCTATTGAATAAAAGTAGAGGGCAAAGTTAATTCATTAAAATAATTGATAAATTATATTAAAATAAAAAATAATTAAATAATAATAATTAAAATATCTAATAATAATTTATATAATAAACTAAAAAATAAATTATTAATTGAATAATAATACTACTACTACTAACAATTCACCGCAGCACCAAGCCGCCTGAGGCCAACACAGCTACGCACGCTCCTCTTACCTCCCAATCTATTCAAAGCCTTCTTTTTTACACCCTCCCACGAAGTTCCCATTTCCTTTAAATCTTTCTTTGTGACGTCCTCCCACCACAGACGAGGACGACCTGCTTTCCGTATAGCCCTAGATAGTTGGTCGAAAAGAACAATCTTCGGCAATCTGTCATTCTTCATCCGCACAAAGTGCCCTAGCCACCTCAAATTTTCTTTCATTATACTCCTAGAAAGCTGTATTGAACCACATTTTTCGCACAGCCTACTGTTTGAAATACGGTCAGTCAGTCAGGTACTCAGAACAATCCGTAGGCAATTTTTCTGGAAAACATCTAGCAAATCTTCATCCGCTTTTCGAAGCGCCCATGCTTCAAAGCCATATTTGACTACTGTCATCACTGTAGCTTCTGATATTCTAATCTTGGTTTGCAGACTTATCTTCCAAATCTTCCAAACTTATTATCTATTCTTCCAAACTTTTTTCTAACTGTGAAAAAACACCCTGAGCTTTGGTTATTCTACTTTTAACATCTTCACTGCTCCCACCATCTTTGCTAATAATACTACCAAGGTAGATGAAGCTGTCCATCGGATCCATCTTTTCGTTTCCTGGCGTTACTTTTTCCTCTCCACTTAGTCCTAGCCTTAGCAACTTAGTCTTCTTAAAATTAATTTCGAAATCTATTCTAAGACCCTGAAACTATAAAACCTCTAAAAGTTCATTCATTTTGCTCACACTTTCCTCTAGGATGCTCAAATCATCAGCATAATCTAAGTCCAGGAGACTTTCCTCCCCATTTGATTTTGTGGTCTCCCATTGCCTTTCCTGTGCTCCTTAATACAAAATCCGTTGAAAATAATTTTTCCAATAAATAATTTTTTTTTTTTTTAATTGTGCCTGAAAAGTTTGTGGGAGACAGGAGATGTGTGTGTGTGTGTGTGTGTGTGTGTGTCGTCTCTGTGTGTTAGTCATCTCTGTGTGCGTGTCTTTTCTGTGCGTGTGTCGTTTCTGTGATTTTTTCGTCAATATCTCCTTGAGTCGTCTCTGTGGGTGTGTCGCCTCTGTGTTAGTGTCGTCTCTGTGTGTGTGTCGTCTCCGTATGTGTATCGTCTCTGTATGTGTGTCGTCCTGTGTGTGGGTAGTCTCTGTGCGTGTGTCGGCTCTATTTGTGTGTCGTTTTTCCACTAAGTCATCCGATCAAAAATTTTGAGGAGGCCATTAAAATAGCATAGTTGAAGGGTCCAATAACTATCCCACTTAGGATGACATGACCCCCAACAGCCCCTGGGGAAAGGACTGTAAGTTATTAAAACTGTCGATTGTATACATGTAGTATTTGTTATTGGGAAGCGGACATACATTTTTCGGGGAGGAGTGATTTCCCCGGGGAGAATTTTTCGTGGGGAGAGAAGTTTTTGGGGGTCAACTTTCCTGAGGGAATTTTATACGGGGAAAACTTGCTAGAATTCTTATACGAAAACGTTCTTATTTGTCTTGCTCTCTCTTTGGCGACTCACTTTTACATGTGGAAATGTTCTTGGAATTGTCCTTGGGAAATTTTCAGCGGGCTTGGAATTGTCTTGGTGACTTGTCCGTCGGAAGGGGGGGGGGCAGCAGGAGACATTCTCCTAGGAAGAATTTTCCGCGAGGTAAAACTTAGTATTGGGGGGGGGGGAATCTCCGGAAAAAATTTTATACGGAGGGGGATTTCCGGCATGATTTAAAAAATGATCAGAAATTAAGTAAAAAATAACTAATACGGTATAAAGTAAAAAAATGTTTGTTTTAATTGTAATGCTTTAATATTTCTGCTGATAACGAACATTGGTGTATGTGGTCGAAATATTCAGATTTTTTATATCTGTTTTTGCTGTCTAATAAAAGGACTTATCCTCATTTGAACTTTTATTTTTTCGTAATAAATAACGTTTTTTTTCAAATGAAGGTAGGCTAAGGAGAATTTTCCAGATGGAATTGTCCGAAGGAAATTTTGGGGGAATTTTCAGCGAGGATGGAATTGTCCGGGGCGATTTTTCGGAGGTCGAGTTTACGCGTTGGGAAACTTCCGAGGAGTTTTTGTGGGGGGAGGGGAATTTTCCATTGAGGGAGAGACGGATTTCCCGGCATTATTTGAAAAATGATCAGAAATTAAATAAGGGAAAACGCAAGTTTTTTCAACTGGACTTAACGAGCAACAGTATACCTTAAAATGAACAGAAACTATTCCATAAAAGATGGGGGGGGGGTATTCCCTAATACCTCACTACCGCCTCCTCAGATTTCTGAGCATTATTTGAAAGCGATCAGAAATCAAGTTAAAAAAAAAGTTTTTTACAATTGAAAGTAAGGAGCAACATTAAGACTTAAAACAAACAGAAATTATTCTGTATATGAGGGGGGCTCCCCTCCTCAATACCTCGCTCTTGAATCTAAAGTTTGACTTTTCTGCCACATCGTTATGAACGTATTCTGAAACACAAAGACCGCTTAATTAGAGTAAGAAGCTTTTTTAAAATACTAAGAAACTTAGCGTGAAGAGCGGACATTGAAAAGGGGGCATTCCCCCGTATATACAGAATAATTTGTATCTGTTTTAAGTTTTAATATTGCTCCTTACTTTAAGTTGAACTTTTTTTTATTCAACTTATGCAAAGCCAGACTCTAAAGATGCTATAAGAGGGTTTTAGTCTCATAACATGAAATTTGTATTTATCTCTTGATCTATATTTGAAAAAGAGAGAGAGAGTGAAAAAAAAAAGAACGGATGCTCGTTAAGATATGAAAGACGTCAATGGTGTTATGATTCAAGAACAGTCAGTTTTGTTAATGAAAGTTTTCTAGTAGCTCTTATGTCTGATGAATGGTATATGACGTAAAACTTTTGAACCAATATTACAATTGAAAAAAACCTTTTGATTGATTGTCTAAGCAATCTAGACTCCAGACTTAAGAAAAAACATGGTTAAACAAAAGGCTTGAGGAAAAGGAAAATATTTTGGCTGTATCAGCTGTTAATCTTGTGATAAAATATAAGAAAATTATTTGGGACATTTTTGTCGTTGGAGTTAATGGAATTAATTATTGTAGATGGGATTAATGTCTTAGATAGCGTCTCTGCGAATATAGGAAAGAAGTCTATGTATGTTTTTAAATTGGTGTCAATTCGCGAAAATCTTGGGGGTGGGGCAAGATGTGTTGTTCAAAATCTGGGCGGGGCAACTTTGTTTTGCTTTTATTTTTCGGTAAAAATATAGAAATGGTATTTTTCAATGAAAACAGCAAAAATGTATTTTCTAAATCTAGGGGGGCAAGTGCCCTCTCCCCAATTGATGTCACCGGGCATAAACGATTGTACCTGTAAATCCCGAGTTCGATCTTTAAGCTTATCGAAGTTTCAGATAGAGTAAGTAGCCTTGGTATATGCAAATGAAGATCTCAAATAGGTATATCACCGCATCAGAGTTGCCACTAGTACAAAAATAACTCGAATGGTAAATTAGCCAATAAATGAGTAGTTTAGCAATGAGAAACAATCATTAAATATGAAAAAAATTAAAACTGTCATCATTTTCTACACGGGGAATTTTTTTTCTTTTTTCTTTAGGAGAGACTTCAAATGTAAACTTTTTTTCATTAAGCTGATTGTACTAGGGCCTACGTCGTCACTTGGCATTCTTTGACATTGAACTTAGCAATTACTACCCGTAAGGAGTTGAAATTTAAGAAAATTAAAATTAGGCAGCAAAAAAAAAGTGCGAAAGCTCACTGAAACATTTTAGGAAGAATATCAGTCTGGGAAAAGCAATCACAAAGAATAGTGATAAATCAATTAAAGTGGTAACACTGCCCGTAAGTAGTGAAGATGTGAAAGTTAAAGTATTTTGGTTTAGTTTTTAAATTTTCATAACAAGCGACGCTGACCTAATTATGATTAGAGACATAATATTGTGTCTGTCACAGTTGTGATCTGTCCAAAAAGCACCTACAGCCGCTTCTTACTTTCCTTTTTCTTTATGCTAGAAGCTCATTCTAGTAGATCTCATGACAAGACTGGAAGAGCCCCTTCCCCTATAAATATACCATCAGATATGAATCTTCAAAAGACAAATAAAAAAAGATGGCATATTCTTACTCTTCACTAAGTTTGGTTCATATCCGACAACCCATAGAACACCCAGTGGTACTACCCAGGAAAAAAAGAAACGAAAGATCTACCATGGAAGAATGAACTTACCAACCATGATAACCTCAGAAAGTGAAATAAAAACTAACCTTCATTCGGAGAAATTCAGAGAAGAAAAAAATAAAGAAAAATGATAGCATAGAAAAAATAACAACAACAGCTGTAAAGAAGCGCACTTGACAAGAAGAAATCAAGAAGGAAAAAAAAATCAAAGGAATGCAGAACGAAAGATTTTTTTTTTTAATTTAGAAGATCTTTTTAAAGCAGAACGTTGATAAAAACATTCATTGAAACGAATATTCAATTAAAAATCAAAACAAAAAACTTTTTCTTTGTATTGGGATCCTTAGTGAGCTTTGGGCATAAATTGATCTAATCGGAAAACGTTAGCGAAGGATGGCACAAGGGGAGGAGGCTCCTTCAAAGAAGATGAGCAGAAGGAGAAGGAGGTAACAGAAAGGGTTGAATAGACGGCAGTCATTTAAACCACATTGAATCTTTCCCTCAAAGATAGCATTTGATCTTAGATGGTGCAAACCCAACAGTTTGCCATGATGTTAGAAATCATCTTAATTGATTCCAATGGGGTCTTCAAAGCCCCTGTATAGGACTGACTGTTACGGCGACTACGGAGGCTCGGAAGCTTCCAATGTTGGAGCGCTTATAGACTTCCTCCTCTTCGGTCGGCGTCTCTCGTTGAACATGATGATGACTCATTTAAATCGGCTGCTGGTGAAATTATGGTCCAGATACCGTTCGACCGGTATCTCTTGACCGAGATACCGGTACGCTGCTTCATCTCGACACGCTGATACGCTGATCGATACATCGAGATACGCTGCTTCATCTCGACCTGTATCGGCTGCTGGTGAAAGAAGATGAATGGAGAGTGAAGGAGGTAACAGAAAGAGTTGAATAGACGTTTGTCGTGATAGCTATGTTCGAAATCATCCAAATTGATGCAAAGGGGGTCCTGAGAACCCCTATATAGGGCTAACTGATATGGCCGCTACGGAGCCTTGGAAGCTTCCAGCGTAGGGGCGCTTATAGACTTCTGCCTCTTTGGTCGCTGTCTCTCGTTGCACTTGATAATGCCTCATGGAAATCGCCTGCTGGTGAAATTATGGATGCCGGCCGGGATGGAGCAGCGTCTAGTTTCCGTCAAAAGTAAAAATGAGCAGATAACTTGCCTTATACAAGACTTGACATAAAAGGTGAATGGAAGATGAACGGAAGATAGTCATTAGTGTAAAGAATGACTACCATGTTTCGTATTTTATTGGCTTTCATATTTTGAAATATTTTCAAAATACCAGATTTTATTGTTTGTTCTCATCTTTGGCCAATTTGTTTTTATTAATTGTGTTTTTCTAGCTTTAAAATATTCTGGAATTTCGGTTTTATGTAAGTTTGCTTATTGAAATTTTCTGATGCAAGTTTGCTCATTTAAAAGTTGGAAAACTGTTGTAGTGGAAAACATCTATTCAAAACTTGCAATTTCCATTAGTAAATTTTGAAGAGAAAAAATGTTAGAGACATCTTCAGCTTAGGTGTTCATTGTAAAGGGGGGGGGGGGGTTTGCGAGTGTTAGTGGTACTTATCTATTCGACAATATTGAAATGCGATTTCGTGATTAAACTAAACTAACTACTAACAACAACTCACCGTAGCACCAAGTCGCCTGAGGCCAACACAGCTACGCACGCTCCTCCTCCATCCCGTTTCGTGATCCATTTTTCTTGATTAAACGGATCTCCAAAAATGAAGGCACATCATTTCTTCTTCTTTTTTATACAGTTTTGGGTCAACAGTACATCATTTAAGATAAGACATGATTTATTTTGAAATGGCATTCGCCAGCATAAATACTGAAAATACGCAAAAAAAACACTAAATAATTGTCAGACTACACTGGCTAAGCATGGAAAAAAGAGGAAGAAAATGTCGTCAGACAAAACAGGGTAAGTCCAATTGTGATGGTTGCAGATCAGCTCACTCTGACTGGACAAATACTCTTTAGAAATCCTAGCTCCAGCTACTGATTGTATAACCACATGTGATTGACACTTAATGTCTTGCGGAGCTACGGACACTTAACAGTTGTATAAAGTGAGATACAAAGGCACTATCAGTTCTCTATTTCTACATATCAATCGAAGGTACACATACTTAATTGACTTGATACTTGCATTTATTAGATAGGGAAACATAATGACAAACGAGGCAGAGGTGAAAAGGTAGACGAAAAGCCGTTTCACCGTTGCTTTAGAAAGGGCCTCCTTTTTTTAAAGGCTTGTCTTTTTATATTGTCCTGTGGACTTTCATCTATATATTTTTGTTCTTTTTCCTGCACTGAGGACGGAAAAGATCTTCACCGAAATATTTGCTTATTTCTTTTTCTGCCACTGGTTGTGATTTAAATCGTTTTTATTCGTTGTCTTTCGTTATTCGTGCTTGGGAAAACACTGGCAAAAAGAGTGCTGAAAACGAAAACAAACAAAAACAAAATTGGGTTTGATAAGTTTTATCTGTCCAAACCTAGGACGTCAAAATAAATACATTTTTGCCCTTTGGGCCAATCTTAGGTCTGTTCATTCCCGAAATTTCAATTTTCTAAGATTTCTCTTTTGGTCGTTTCAGAAAAAATATTAAATAAATAAAAATATGGATTCTTTTGGTCAATATCACATTTTTGTCAGTGTTGCCACATTGAACCTTGAGAATAAATAAACGAAACGCATTAGTTAAGTTTGACAACCCTTTTCGTCGGTAAAAAACCTGAACACTAACAAAGAAAATCTGCACCTTCTTAAGCTGTTTGGTTCCATATGTGTTTAGCTCATATATTGCCGATTTTTCACTTTTTTCTTCTTTTTTTTTTGGTGCCCGCTAATAACGGAAACTGAATTACTGCAGACGGATGTCCTTTTAATAAAAAAGTGGATTATCCTTTTTACAAGATATATATCATTATAGAAGTTTCTATTTAACTAATACAAACAATTAGGCTTCATTTTCACTGTCCTTGGCACTTAGAGATTTGGCACGACAAATTGCCTCTGTCGTTATTAAACAAATTTGCGGATCAGGTGTGACAATGGATAGAAAATAGTCTATATTTCGAATAATTTAACAAAATCGTGAATAGAACTTGTATTAAATCGAAGGCACCTATACAAGAATATTTGGAAACAATTAAGAATCCATTTTTTGTTAGGTTTTTTTTTTTTTTTTTTTTTTTTTTTTTTTTTTTTTTACAGTTACCTTTGGTTGTATAATTCAATTTAAACATTAACTTTCTGAGCATTAATCTTTAATTTTTCATTTTCGATTTTTCATTAACATTTAATTTTTGATAAAATATTACATTTCATTTTGCAGCTTTCTTCCTTTTGTGCTAAAAGCTGACAACGCATACGAATACGAATACAAATACGAAGAAGAATTACGAATACGAATTAAAAATTTATTTGAATTGATTTCGCTTCAAACAAGGTGCTACATACTTTCCCTTCTGCAAAGCAAAGAAGACGGATAGAAGAGGGCGGGGTGGGGTGTTGGAGGAGTAGTAAGCCCGTTTCGTTCTTCCTAATAATACTACCTGAAAATGTCTGCATGATTTCGATTCTGACGAGATGCAGATTGTTAATGTTTTTACTAAGGCCTGGTGGCTTTTTGATGACATATTAATTGTTGACAATTGTTGGCAAAGTTGACATATGTTAGTTTAATATATTAATTTTTGTGATTAATATTGCAGGATTCAGAAGTAATAGCAATATTAAATGAAAGAGACATAGAGGATTGTCAAAATCGTTTGGCATCCGGGAGTAAGGATGTGTTTACACAATGTAGTGCTGTTATTAGGACTTATCTCAGTGGAATTCCCTTTAGAGAGTTTGAATCGTCAATGTATTATCATAGGTACCTTCAATGGAAATGGTTGGAAAGGTGATTATCTTTTTTCAATTAATCCATTATTTTCTTTTATAAAGTAGCTAATTATGTTGAATGCACTAGATGTACTCTCATTCTCTGTGGGATTTTTCTTGTTTTCTTCTGGTGAAACTTCTCTCGTTTACGGTTTTAAGAGAACAATTTTTAAAGAGAATGTATTTAAGACAGCATCGTTCTAAGAGATAGATCAGGGGAACAAATTTTATGATGAAACTACATTCTTCTTTCTTTCTATATTCTCTTCGCTTTTCTGTCTTTTCATGAGGAAATGTTTTGAGAGAATACTTTAAAGTGAAAGCTTACTCTTCTCTCTTTCTATATTCTCTTCGCCTTTCATCTAATTGTAATCTCCACTCTAGCTTACGCAGTATTGCGGAGCAGAAAAGATCCATCTTGGATCTTAATTTTGCACCGAATTGTGAATTAGGGTAATTTAAAGTAGGATTAACTTTCAGATATAGCTCAACTTCCTCTCACTCATTTTTATATGGTAAGTTATGGCAAGACACAGTTGTTATATGGTAAGACAGACTGTGAACTGAGGTGATTCAAAAAGGCTGTTTATTCCTAAATATATGTTACCGTGAATGCCCGAAATTGGTGGATGTCCAAAATACCTTTTTTTTTCTCCTTGGATTTAGTCAGTGTTGCCAGCCAACTTTTTCAGCTTCATGTAGATGGTGACATGTTAGGTTAGGTTGGGTTAGTTTAGGTTCTTAAGCCATTTTGAGATTTATAACTTAATTTAACCTAACCCAACCTAACCTAACTTTAACTTTTACCAGCAAAGCTTACATAAGACTGGAAAAGCTGATTTGTAAAGCTAATTGAATCCAAGTAGAGAAAAAGGAATTTCGGACATTCACCGGTAAACGTTGGCACTAACCAGATGACATTGACATTTGGACATTCACAGTAACATTTTATCTTACCGAAGAGTGGAAAAATAACCTAAAAAGTTATTATTAAGAAAGTTAGTGTAAAAGAATATTTCAAAGCGTTTAAGATATGGTAAAGAGTTGTATATGGACCAGTTTTCAATTATTTATGTGACACGAAAAATAGGATATAAACTCATTATGCTGAAAATGTGCATAATGAGATAATGCGCATAAACACACTGTCTCAGGGACCTGCTAAAATAGGATAAAACACCGAAAAAATGCATATAATTTATTTTATTTTGGGGAGTAAGATGTTTCTGGAAAAATATTTTTTGTAATCAATTTAAATATATAATAAATAATATGATCAAACCACTACAACCAATATAAATATATAATGAATATGTAATAGATGGTATATCCAATAAATTTGTTATAATCTTATAGTATGTTATTACCTTACTATGTAATTCTAATAAGTTACAATAATTATGCTTATAATTTCACGTTTCTTCGAAACCTGAATTGACACTGAAAAGTTTGTTGGAAACGTTATCACTACAACGCAGTTAAAGCCAGCCTCGCTCTTGCTTGGCTGGTCGTTTCGGAGGATCTATCCTTGTCCCTCTTTAAAAATGAGGTAAAACAGTCCTGAGACTCACTTTCTGTGACCAGCGAACGGGAGCAACAATGGAGTGTGTAGTTGCGAAGTTTTCTGGCTTCACTATGTGCTTCGTTTTCTTTGCAAACTGATGGTCAACTGCCTTTGCCGTATTTGCGCTTTTTTGGCTTGTACCCTTTTGACGGTCATGCAGTGTTGTTTCGGAGGCTTTAAGATTTAACATCGAAAATTTTTCATATCGAATTGACTATATGTGACTATATGAGGCCGCATCAGTGCTGCCCATGCAGAAAACCTCTTTACCTTGTTGTTCAAGTTACGGGTGATGTACCTTTCCTGTATGGGGTTTTCGACAATTAAGATTCTAATGGTGCAGTTTTCATTTCGAAATTCCCATAAATTTGTTTTTGCAATAAACTTAAGATTAATCGAAATCATAGTTACCATTCCTGAATCAGCTTCTAATGGCAATTTTTCTCACTTGACAGTTTTTTTCATAAGCGCTTTTAAATTTGTGGTTACTATTTGCTATTACTATGGGCTAAACTTTGCTTTTTACTTGGTTGATTGATGTGAATAATGCAACAACGATCAATAAGTAAACAGCAACAAGGATGGTGCTCAAAAAGAACTCTAATGCAGCAACTAACAATCTTCGGAATATTCATAAAAAATGTAACAGCATAGAAAATGTTCATAATGTATTATATTCGATTATATTTGTTTATAGAAATTACTCTGAAAAAAAAAAAAGAAAATCGGCCGGTTCATTTGCTGGTGTCTTTTGCGTATTTTTATCTCTATGACGTCATGACATTATGATAAATTGCTAATAAAAATGGTCATTTTTTCTTTTACTAGGTTCCAACCATGAAAAGCCGAGGGCTTTTTCTGTGTGGGATATGTATGCTCAAAAGTAGCAAAGCGAGGAATAATGGTTGTAGCTATATCTACAGTCTAGTTCAAACTGAACTTAGTCCAAAGTGAATCTTTATGTTTTCTGCCCTAAACACCAACCTTTTAGAGAGGGGGGTGGTTTGCACGGATAAAAAAAAAAAAAAATCCGAACAAACCCCCTAATCTTCTTGCCGACCGAACTTCATGTGTCATAAAACGAGATCGAAGTAATTTTTAAAAAATGCGAATAGATGGCGCTGAATCGTTTGCTGTAAAATTTTCCTGTTGAGCTACTTTTCTCCTGAAAAAAAACATGTTAATGTAAATCCAGCTGCAGGACGACTATTAAACTTCAAACAGAGCCCCTTGAAAGAAATTTAAACGTTAAGAAACACTTTGTAAAATAAGAAGCAAATGGCTGGGTGTATCTAAATTCAAAATATCGTGATAATAGGGTAGCAAAAGGTGCACTTTTTATGATTTTTTTTTGGGGGGGGGGGAATTTGATCGAAGCCGGTGACTGTCCATAATTGACTGTCCAGATAACCTTCGGGGAAGATAAACATCCAAGTCCAGTTCCATTTTTGAGTGTCCTGCATTTAGTGGTGTCAATTCACGAAAGTGAAAATGAGTTAAATCTATTTTTCAAAATCAAGTGGGGGTGGGTCAATTTTGTTGTTTGTTCAATTGTTTCAAGAGAATTACCCAGAAGGGGCATCTTCAGTGAAAAATGCCAAAAATATATGTTTCGAAAGATGTATCTGAGGGGGGGGGGGGGTCAAAAAGGTCGTGTCTGCCATTTTCACACCTCTGAAAGAATTACCAAAATATCTTTGCCAAGTGGCCCTTAAAGGGAGGATCTGCAGAACAATGTATGTTGAATCATACTTTTGATCCTCGTAATCGACATTGTTCAGCTGATCCTCCATTTGACAACAGCTTAGCAAACAGGTTTGGTAATTATGTCAGATGTTGCAAAACATCAGATACGAATGGGCGACATAGCGACGATGTATTCATATGCGGTTTTCAATAAAAGGAAGTTAGACTGTTGCATCCACCTTGGGAGTCGAGCATGTAAGGTCTTTCTATTGTAGGAGATTGTTGCTCGTTTTAAGCTGCAATCTCTTGTATTGTGTTTAAGGGTAGATTCTAACACGTCTTCGTCAATGTAATTTCACCCCACTACTCAAGTTATAAGCTCCTAGGGCTCCTGATTCAGCATTGGGAGGGCTCGTATAAGCAGGTATCCCCCCCCCCAACTCCAAGAGAATATTAATAAAGTAACAAAAGGGTTTCCTAAGTATAAAAGCTGTGCTTAAATGACTTTTTTTAGAGTGGGAGGGGGTGCACAAACGAAAAAGAAGAATATTTTTTCTGTATAACCTTCCGGTTAAAATGCCATCCCCTAGAGTGGTCATAAGTCCCCAGCTATTCAATCTGTACTTTGCGATGTTTTATGCGAAATATGAATCAATGACCATGTAAAATGTCAAGGAGGTTAGAAATGGTCCAGCTTTGTTATTACGAAAGTACCCATCTAGTGAAAATCAAACTAATTAAAATTCAGCATTCTACTTAGTAAAACTTAGTCCCTCGCAAATATTTTTCAGGAGAGGTTTTTTTTCTGGCAAGAATTCAAGTGTTTTTAGTATAACCTAAATTCTATTCTGTTTTCATTGTAGATGCTTGTTTGATTTGTAGCGATCATTTTTTTTTCGGATCATAAATTAATGCAGTCAAGCGGAATCCCTAGTTAAAGTAAAATGGTTCCAAATAATGTGGAGGAACTGGTCTTTGTTTTAAAGATAAGAGGAAGGGAGGAAATCTGAGCAATTATAATGGTCAGTGATATAACTTTATTCGAATCTGGATTCTAAGGATTAATTCTTTATCTAGGAATTTCGTTTCTGAAGAAATTATTGAAAAATATTGGCCTACTTTTTTGAGCCGTCCACAAAAATATACATTACTGCTTTCGCTTATATTTTATCATTTGAAATTATGCTAGATGCTTTGCATAGGAATTGTTCAAGGATAGTTTATTGTACCCATTTGAGCGACTGTATATCAAACAGTGGCGGTTCTGGCCTGTCTTGATCTTGGGACAAAATCTTAATTAGAGCACCCCTCCCCCTTTATCCCACAAAATATTCAGGCCAAATTTTGACAAAATGTTAATTTATTTAAAAAAAATTTCAATTTGGTAATTAATTAGTGATTTATTTTTTATTTACAATTTAAATCGTTCAAGTATTATTTAATTTGATTATTTTAATTATTATTTTTTTATTAATTTTTTTAATTGATTTATAATTTATTTATGATTTTCATTTATTAACTGCGACCTCTCTTTTATTTTAATAAAAAATACTTATTCAAAAATTGTAAAATGATTATAACCTCTATATTATTTATTTGAATTTTTTTTTACCCTAAATTTTCTGCGCCCGGGGCAAGTGCCCCCTCTATCCCTCCCCTAAAACCGCCTCTGATATCAAATGAGCGTTATCAAAAATGTGGCTCGATCCCACATCTTAGACATTTAATGAAAGAGTCTAAGATGCTTCAGTCAAGTTTTGCGAATGAAGTATGATAGGTTACCTAAAATTGTTTTTAACAATCCAAAGCTGGGCGTGCTTAAATAGAGTGGAATGAGGCCACGTCAGTTGGAACTTTGTGGTAGGAAGTAAAGAGCGAAGTTCTAACAGAGGGGGTGAATATAGGACTTGCGCCGCTGAGTTCCCTTCCAGCAGTTGTTGCTGCGTGGAGTAGCAGCAGCATGGCCTTATACCGTACTTTTATTAGGGGGGAGGGTTACCGAGAGAATCTTCATTGAGTGGTTCGGAAAAAAATTTAAGGGGTCAAGAGTTTTTTTTTAAGAAAAATTTACTTGTCAGAGATGTATTTTGTAGTTATTTAAGGTAAATAGTTATCTCCACCAGAATTTTACGACAATATGTAGTCGAGAAATGTTTTGGGTCTGGGGAGGGGGGCAATTCAATCGAGGAGGAGGAGTAGCTGTATCTGGCAAAAAGATATTTAGATTTTATTTTAATTGGGTTTTGTCTTTCTAAATATTGTTTTTAGTAGCAGAATGGGCTTAAATAAGCTTGAGTATGGCAAATTGGCTTTCTAAAAATTATTTTTTATTCGTTGGCCCTCTTTTTGTCATTTTGGGTATTAATAACACAGTCAGCAATGGTTTTGCATCTGTCTTATATTGTTTTTGTAGCGATGTAGTTTCTGGTGCTCTGAATTTGCCTTAACTATTGAAGTAGTTTCAAATGCGGTCAAAATGCCAATTCAAAAGTTCCGAGAAGGCCAGTCGATCTAATTTTTTTCAGGGTATATATAAAAAGTCCCCCCTCCAAAATCTTAATCCATCCCTCTCCCTCCAAAGGACCCTGAAGTTTGGTGAACTTAGACATATTTTTCGTTTTTCATATGTTATCGAGTTTCATGTAGTCCAATATTAGCATGCGTGTACAAGTAAGTCTTGGGAGGATATAAGATCCATTAGAGATAGCCCATAAACAAACATTCCTTTCGATTTGCCAACAATGTTCTATCTTTGTATTATAGTCAGGTCCGTCACAAATACTGACTGCTAAGTCTTATGAAAAAAACGTTATACAAAACAAAAATAATCACATATTTAAAAAAAATCCCTTTTGAGCCCTTCTCCGTTTCTTGTTCAGTTTTGGCTGAAAACTGTCAGTCTAACATCCTGCGTTTAACAGCAGCAGCAGATTTTGGACCTTTCTTGACTGTAGATGTGACTTAGGTCCTCATTCAATGGTTGCTCAAAATATCACATTAGAAAATTGAATAAAATAAGAAGGGGCTAAACTGCCCACCAATGCTCTGATTGGTCAAAATACTTTTACACTGCAATAATATTTAAGTTGCAACAAATTTAAATAACAAATTGTACTATATCTTCTTATCTGCTCCTATGTCTTGTAAAAACTAAACTACAAGTCGGCAAATTTGCATACTTTTTTTGTCAGCAATACCTCACGAAAGTAGGTCCCGAAAGTAGAATTCTGTGCATAGAACTTTGCTATATTTTGTCTCTGATGTTGATAACTATCACAATCTAGTAGAAAATGTGCAATTATCTCTTCATTGCTGCAATGTTTGCAATGTTCCTCTCCAAAGAATCTAGCACGATAGAATTGTACCCCTGCATGTTGAGATCTTAGACGAAAGATGATAACTCCATCTTTTTTTGTTAATTTCTCATATATTTTTAGTCCTTGGCTTCTTATGGTTTTGCAAGTGACAAAGTATTTGCCTGACAAGTTCCTGTTTTCTTCAAAAGAGAATTTATCTAGGCTCTTTATCACTTTATCAATCATCTTAACTTCCTTGGTGCACCCTGCGTCTATTTTTATGTCTTAGCTTTTTTTTATATTAAGTGATTTTGAAAGGAGCTTATTTTTATTTCTGACGTTTCTGATTATTCGACGTTTCTGACAGGAGGCGCCTTGGTTCTTGATTAATCGTGGGGAAGATAGTGTTTCTTTGGTCATTAATATGATTCTATGATTCCATTTCTGTGATTTCTTCGGATGAACGAAGTACCTAATATAATCTGCTTCAATCAGCATATTCATAGAGAAGCATCAGATTATACACTTTTTTTTTAACAAGATGAAACGATTTACTTGCTAACTAGTATCGATTTTTGTTTTATAACTGGCATCGACTAATTGTGATTGATTTCTTGTTATAAAATTGACGAGAAAATTCTGTCCAAACTGAGGAAAGGTTTTGGGATTGCTTTATATTATCTGTCATTTTGATTATCTTTTAAATCTGAATATTTTTCAAATGGACGTAAAAGATGGCAACCCTTTTCGTAAAATCCTTTCGCCAGAGACTCTAGCTCCTTTGCGAGGGCGTTTTAGAGTTTTTCGTCATTGAATCAACCGTATTGAACCCAGTGGCTTTTCTTCTGCATAAAAGAGCACAACCTAGGTATGTGCATACTGTCATTCACGTTACTATATTTTCCATTGAAGAGTTCTGGGACACATCATGTGTAGCGCATTTCTTCTTGGCTCCTCCTTCGCGTTTGCGCAATGATGGATTTACACACATTCGCCGTGCTTTGATATTTTATTAATCAAAAAAAACTTTTTGCGCAAAATAAGTTTTTTCAAAAAAAAGTAAAGAACTCCAATAAGCCAAAAATGAACAACAATAGAATCAAATAATCTACCAAGCATACAACTACCACAATTCAGTATCAATAAATAAATGAAACCAAAAACAAACAGAAATTAAAATAAGTCAAGTTCAAAACGAGCAAGAATTAATCTGAGTAGGGTTCTAAACCCTATGCTTTCTAAAAGCCAGAATATAATTTGTACTTTACTGAAACTTTACTTTGCCTTCCAATCACTTTTGACTATTAAAAGAACTCTAGCCATTTCAATTTCTAATCAAATAAGCCTTTTTCAAAGCTTCTACAACACACCCTTCGATACGAAGTGCCCTGGTATGAAAAAAATCTAATGCACTGTGCCAACATCGTTATTTACTATGATTAGGAATTTAATTAATAGTTCACTCCGCTGACCACGTCCGTTTATGGTGGTATGATGTGTCCCACTTTTGAAACAAATTTGCATGACTGTGTGTATATACCTAGGCTGTGATAAAGAGATACTGGCAACTAGATGTAGGTCTTATGGTGGATGACAAAAAATACCGCCTGAAATCAGCTGTTCTTTCCTCTCACTCTCTGTGCCTGACAATTTTGGTTTCCACCGCGAATGTTGGATCGGCTAAGTTTAATGATACCTTTTGTTGATGCTACGTAATTGATCCTTATTAATTTGTTTGCCTCTAAAATAGACAGATTTTTCGAATAATAATACTTTATTTCTGACTCGCTAAAAAAAAGAAAGCAGATTATCGAAAGAAAGGAACAAACCCCATTTCTGAGGACAAAAATCTAGGGAACTCCTCTGCTGATATAGGCAGGACCAGATGCAAGCTATTAAAAAGCACAACTAATACTTTCCATGACTCTCACCTCGGTTTAGATGGTTCAACTTGTTCTGGCAGCAAAAATAACGCCTGAATAGATTCAGTAGTTTTGTCCTCACATTCTTTATGGCTGACCACTTCATTCCTCGTTGCCAATTCTTGAGCAGTTGGACTTACAATTGGACTTTTTTTTAATAATTTTTTGGCATAATATTTGTTTTTGGCCCTATATAAAGATTAAAGCAATGTTGCAAAAAAGGAAACAAAACATCATAACTAGTGACGGAAATTTAGTGATCACCTCCCCGTCATAGGCAGGGCCAGATGCAAGTTCTCAAAAGTCAAACCTAGGACTTCCAGCAACTCCCACCTAGATCGGTTGAGGTCCGACAACCCGTCTGGTAAGGGCCGTGTTATTGAAAAATACTGCCTGAATCGATTAAGCAGTCCGATCCTCATACTCTATATTCATGAAAACTCCTTTGATCATCCCGAGTGTTAGGTTGGCCATTTTAAACCTCGGTTTGCTGATGAACGGATTGCTAATGAACGATGCCATCATTATTAATTTGTTCGCCTATAGCCAATACAAGTTTCATGTTTAATTTTAATAATGACTTATTAATGTTTGTCCCTGTATAAAAAATGAAAGTAGTGATCAGGTATAAAATGATCAAAAGCAGAACTAGTTCTGCTTTTGATCATTTTATTGGAAATTGCTAGGAATTTCCAACAATTCCTAGCAAGAGTGGTTGAGATACGAAAATCCATTCTGGTATGTTTCTGTGATATTGGAAAATGCCGCGGGAATAGATTCAGTAGTTCTGTCCTCATACTCTTTTCTCTTCTTTTGTGGTTGACCACTTCTTTCCTCGTCATGAATTTTGGTTCGGCCGTACTTAAACCACCACTTTTTTATTGCTGATGTACGATATCATCGTAACTTTTGTTTGCCAACAACAAGACAAGTTTCATGAATAATAAAAAATTACTTTATTTCCGACCCACTGTAATTGTGGAAGCACATTTATGCACATTATTTTATTTGCCACAACATTTAACTTTTAACATTTTTTACATAGGTGTACAAGATTACAACCCTCTATGTAAAATTATGCCGTTCGATACGTTAGCCGGTCTATGAAGAAGTTTCCAATTTTTCTTATTTTCGTGGTTGCAGTGATAGCTGCCACCTAGAAAAGAGCGAATTTTTTTAGACGTATATGGCTGTGCTGGTTTTCAGGCAAGCAATTCAAAAAAATCGGAATCCATTTTCAGTGTTAGTGGTACTTTAAAATGAATTAACCGGGAAGTCCCCTAAACTTTGCACCAATGTCAGGGAGTTCTTAAACAAATACTAGTTCTATGTTTCTAAACCATGGAGATTGGTAGTAAAAACAAAAAAAAACGTAAATAATGTGATCGGACCAAGCAATTGACTTGATCATGTAAAACAGGGTAATTTTCGCAAAAACCAACAAAACAGAGTTGTCAGTAAAGACCAAAATGCAAGTGATTTCCTATCATATCTGCCTCGATTGGCTGCAATTTTGCTGCCAATGCTGTAACGCTGTTTGCTGCAATGCTGTTTGCTGCCAATGTTGTAATGCTGTAACGCATGTTGCCTACAAAATCTTATCGTTGGACACTGGTAGAGTAGTTTGTTCGCTAAATGTTTTGAATAAAAACAAAATGGATTTTCTTGACATCTTTACTGACAAAGCTGTCAGTAATAGAAAGTAGCATGCCTGCACAAAGCCTGCGTTGTTATCTTAAGACAAAGGAAGTTTAAATCCATATAAAGCTGATACCGTTGCAGCGATAGTGAAAATCTGTCGTCCTCATACTTCTAGTTCTGCCCGTCAATAGAGGGTACTTTTCGCAAAGCCCTCGTATTTTAATGAGCTGTAAAATGAATTAGTGTTTCCTTCTTCTAATTGTTCATTTAGGTAATGATACAATCGTCCTAGCCTAGTTACTGGAAACTAAGACCAAGTTTGCAAATAACAAAACAAATTAAAAGTTAATGAAAAACTTTGTAGCGCTTGTTTGTCTTACATTTAAAAACAACAACGGACAAAAGACAAACAACTATTAGAGAAGAAAAAAAAATTAATGAAGAAAAATGACGAAGACGATAGTTGACCATATTAGGAGATGTATCGACTCCAAAGGATATTCTTTTGGTTTTCTCTGAACGGCTTCAGATCGTTTGAATTTTGACTTGTCTCTTTCAACCTTTCTGTGTGGTGACCATCCCTTAACAAATATGCTTACGTGAAAATCCGTTCAATCTATTCTTACGACAACGATGAACGAAATATAACGATAAGACACTTCTGTCTTTACTGTTTTTTCTTTTTGTTTTTACAGTGTAATATAGTCAGTATTTTGGTGGGCCAAATTATTAATGTTATTACTCCTGCACATCATCACACCGTGAGGTTGATTCGCCGGCGAATACTCCTTATTTATCTCATCCTGTTTGGAGCTTCGGCTTTGCCCCCCTCCCTGAGAAATCACAAAGATTTTTTTTTAATTGTGTCTTAAAATAATCTAAATCGTCGGGTCCGTTTGCGGAATATTTAGAGAAACTCTTTTTTCCCCGCTTGTCTCCTAGTAGAGGGTGCTCCTCAAGCACCCTCTACTCCTCCACTATGATCATTTTCCACCTTGTTTGAAGTGGAAACCCACAACAATTTTTAGCATGTTCTATTGATAGACAGATCAACACTGTTGAGACCAGTAACTCCTTCCCACACTTTATTGTAATTTAGTCCAGACTTGTCAGAGTTTCAGAATTCAGAGTTTTATTCATCAATAGATACAAATTGGAATTACAATATTCTTATTCCTCCCCTCCCTCCATGGCATGATTTTTTTTTTATCTTCTTTTCTCCTTCTTTTTTTGTCTACTTTAAGCTTTCAGACACGAATAAATGCTCAAATAAAAAGTATGTACAAAATCATCATTATTTTAGATAAGAACAGAATTTTAGTAGATGGAAAGAAAAACGGACCAAAGTTTGTTTTTAATCTTTATTCTGTGACCCTTTTTTTTCCAAGGCCCCTTTCTAATATTTCGCATTGTTGATTTTTTGTTCTTTCAGCCGTCCAGTGACGTGGAAAACATTTAGGATGTATCGCGTTTTAGGAAAAGGAGGTTTTGGTGAAGTATGTGCCTGTCAAGTTAGGGCCACTGGAAAAATGTATGCCTGTAAAAAGCTAGAGAAAAAACGTATTAAAAAACGGAAAGGTGAATCTATGGTGCTTCTTGAAAAGAACGTACTTCAAAGGATCAACTCGAGGTTTGTGGTAAGGATTTTCTTTTGTCTCTCTTCCCCTCTTTAAGATTACTCTAATATTCCAAGCAATATTTGTTTGTAATTGCTTTTGTTTGCAAACAGCATTGAAAAAGGTAAGCCGACATAATGGTACTATTTGGAAAGAACGTCTCAAAGGATCATCTCCAGGGTCGTGGTAAGAACGTGTCGCTACAAACAATGTTTTATAAAGCATTAAAAAAGATTAGGCGAAATGATGGTGCTATTTGAAAAGGACTTACTTCAACGGATAAACTTTAGGCCCAAGGCGACGAACATTCCTCTGTTCCTTTTTCCAAGCTTAATATAAAACTACAAGGAATATTTTATAACTAATTGGAAAAAGGAAAGGTTAATTAATTGTGCTTCTTCTTTAAAACAACGTACTTCAAAGGATCAGCTCGAGGTTTAATCTAAGAAATTCCCTTCTCTATTCCTCTTTTCAAGATTGAACGAACGGTACAGGCGATACTTTGTAGTGCATCAATAAAAGAAAAAGGCCAATTAATGTTGATGGTTGAAAAGAAGGTGCTTCAAAGGTTCAACTGGTAAGGCCTCGTAGGATATTTGCCAGAGTCCTTTTCTCTCAGGCCCGCTCCAATCCCCCTTTTTAATCCCACTTCCCAACGAGCCCCAGCCTTCATCCCGAAAAATATGACTCTCCTCCCTCAGATCCACGTTCCTCCCACTCCCTTCCCGCTCCTACAATTAACACACAAAATACTTCTCGCTTTAGTAACCGTTTTTACTTTCCAAAAGTTCCTTGTTACGAACGCCGAAAGCCTGAATTTCGACAAATTGATTGAACTAGAGGCCCTCTGTCAAGTACACAAAATTGATGTAATTGCTGTAATAGAGGTCCAAGCACAGAACCTTGGCTTACTGAAAATTAAAATCCCCTCCCAATTCATAAAACTATGTCCTCATAACCACCCCCTAGGTCAAAAAGGGAGATGGAATATTATTATTTGTAGGTAATTATCTTTTCCCTAAACTAATTCATACTCCCAACCTTTCAGATTATGATGAAATCATTTGGGCAAGTGTAAAACCAAAAGGTTTACCATGCTCTTTTAATTTGATCGTGTTTTGCTGCTTTTATTATTCTCCAAATCTAAATGCTGCACAAAGACAGAGATTCTTCCAACAACTGCATAGTATTGCAGACTTTGTCCTCTGCTGATTCCCGAACGCCAATATTTTCTTAGTAGGTGATGCGAATGACCTAAAGTTAAATTCCCTTTGCAGTTCCCTCAATTTAAAACAGATACTAAAAATACCATCAACCAAAGGAAATTCTACCCTTGATTTGATTTGCACGAATATGCACGCTTTTTACAGCCCACCTGTCCCTTTGCTCCCGTTAGGGGGAAGCTACCATTTTTGTTTATTAATGAGGCCTATAAATGAGGCCCAGCTTTAATCATACTTTTTCTGTTACTAAATTCTCTTATCGCCAAATTTTAAAACTTTTTCTATTATCCAAGCTTGTTATTACCGAAACCTTAACCCAGGGGGCTTAGAGGGTTTAAACCCCCTCGCCAAAATGTTTGTCCGATTAGTTAAACCGTGACAAAAAGGCAATAAACAGTTTTTTTTTCCTTTTTTCTGTAACCGTTTTTATGCCGAGACGAGGTAATATTCTTACCAATATTATTGGAAAATGAAGCAAACACCTCTTGGACATTATGTTCACAGATTGCGTAGAATCTATTGCGTGTAATTAAATGATGGCCTCTTTGAATTTGGATCTTGGATTAATAATGAAAACTGACTGGCTCTCAAGGGGAACAATGACATTAATGTTAAAGTCTCTTTGCTTCTCTCTTACTACTCTCTTACTAGTTATCCCAATCCTTTTAGAGTTGTTTCTGTATTTATTTTTTACCCAATTTTCCTAATTTTTTGTTTTCATATTTGAACTTTCCATTTTCGAAAACATAAAACGCAACAGAAAAATAATACCAAAACTATAAAGAAAAGAAGAAAATACAGCCTACTTGTTTTAGTTTTGTGCTTCCTTCTCCTGAAAAAATGATGTGATCAGCCCCTACTTGTTTGCTTTTTTCTGACAAATTATGTTTTGGCCCGAGTTATATCACTAGTATCACATCTTCTGGTATTTACGGTCTTTTCTCTCCATAATAAGGATTCCTAGTGATTACTAAAAACATACAATCTGAGAATCATAATTTCATCGAAGGAATTGGGTTTCGTGAGCTATTTCAGTCTTTTTATAGCTTTTTTCGAATTTTCTTAGTTTTAATTTCTTTTTTTAACTTTTCACTTTCTATAACATGAAATAAAAAACAAAAAGAACATCAAAACATTAGAAAAAAAAGCCCAATCTTTTGGTTTTGTGGAGTCTTCTGCTGAAACAGTGTTGTTATCAGCATTTGTCTCTTTTACTCTATCTTGACAAATTATGTTTTGGTCCCAGCTATATCATAGTTGTCACATTTTCAGGTATTTACGGTCCTATATTACCCTGGAAAGGATCCTATTTTTCACTATTTGATTTGAGGTTTGGTTTTTATATTGTCCTGTGGACTTCATCTGTATTTCTTTATTATTCTACACTGCGGACGGTTGAGCCGAGGTCTCGACCGAAATATTTGCACAATTTTTCTTCTGTTTTTCACTGGATGCTATTGTCCTAGTTTCTCTCTTTTTTGCGATTTTTTCGGTTTGTCATTTATAGGCATCAATTATGGCATTCATAGTATCAACTATATCCCTTGTAATCAATTTATATTCAGGATCTTGAAGCCAGTATTCCCTCGTAAGAAACGTTTTCTCTCATAAGAGAGCAGAGAATAGTATTTCCTAAGCTGGAGGCTTTTTATTGTCTATTCATTTCGCTATTATAGCTCAGAGGGGAAATCTTGCCTCATTCCTTCTATTCAAAGCAGGACCAGATTTGAGTCCTTTGACTTCCTATAGAAAGAGGTTCCACTCTCCTGTGATCTGAATAAATAAATAGAAAAAAGATCAACTTATCTCTTGCAAGTTTTTCTTGGGGGTGGTATGTTGAATATTTTTGTAAAGTGTCTTTGATAATTTTGAATAAATGAGTCCCTTCTCTTTTAATTTTTCTGTTTTCCAATTCTCGAAAAAGCATGTTGCTTTAGTTTACTTATCTGGTATATTAATTAAGGATAGGAACTTCGCTAGAGCGTTTCTATCAGCTAAATAAATATACATATATATTCCCATAGTAACGAAGTTGCTATTAAGGGTATAACTGATTTTCAATTGTCTTAGTATGGCTCACCCGTGGCGCCTTTTTCATTAGTTCTATTTTTCGTTTTTTAATGGTAATTTTCGACAAACTAAAAAAACGGCCTCTCAGCCTTAAAAGAAACACAGTATTTATTGCAAATATTCTAGAGGGGGCATACTGTTTTTGGTGCGTTAATAATCCCTGAATAAAATATTTTTTTCACTTTTAAGCCTCGTATTTTCCAATTTCGCAAAAAGTACACGGTATTATAACATTGCTATTAAGAATACATCTAACTCTCAATTGTCCGAGCATTGCTCGACCATGACCCCTTCTTTGGCTAGTTTATTTGTTCGTTTATTGATGGTAAGATCAGACACATTAAAAATGTGAGTCGGTACTACAGTTACTTACCCTATAAATTCATTTCTATTGACCTGTTTCCCAAAGAACAAATTTTTTTGTAATTTTTGTGTACTTTTAAAAAAGCTTCCTATTCTAATTAAACCGCCCTTGTGTTTCAGTAGTCGTTCTTAAAAAATTGGGACAAACAGTCAAACTTAAGCGTAAAGAGTAATATATTGAGGAAGGGCAACCCTTAATATACGGAATAATTTTTGTTCGTTTTGAGTTTTAATGTTGCTCCTTACTTTCAGTTACAAAAAAACTTGTTTTTTATTTAATTCTTGTTCGTTTTCCAAATAATGCTGGTAAATCTGGCTCGTCCTCCATGAATTATACCCCCCCCCCTCACAAGAAACTCCTCCCTGAAAATCTCTTCCAACGTAAAGCACACCCTCCCCCGTCAAGTTCCCTCAGAAAGTTCAATCCTCGCTAAAAATCTCTCTCCCCGTAAAATTTCTCGCGAGCAATTCAGCTTGAAAAATTATCCGTAGCATACTTTCATTTGGAAAAGACTTTAATCTAAACGGTTTCTTGATCACTCCGGAAATGCCCCCTTCTTTAGAATTTTTTTCTGGAAATCAAAAAACCCGAAAAATAGCCCCCGGATAATTCCCCCGGAACATATCCATATACGAAATTGAGTTGGCAAAGATTATGTAGGACAATTAACAAGAATTTCGTATAGGAATTCTGTCAAATCCCCCCGGTGTAAAATTTTCCCTGGAAAATTCACCCCCTCCCCCCCAAATTTCCCTCCCCAAGGAAGATTCCCCTGCCCCCGAAATTTCCATCCCCAAGGAAGATTTTCCCAATATAAATCCACCTCAAGCACAAAAACCACCCCGAAAAATGTCTGTATACTTCCCAATAACAAATACTAAACGTAAACAATGGGCAAATTTCATAACTTACGGACCTCTCCCCACGGACTGTGGGGTGTCTTTTTACCCTCTAAAGACATATTTAATTGATCTTTCAACTATACTGAACAAAATGGCTATCTAAAAATTTGGATCAAATAACTTTGGGAAATAATTGGGCGTGGGAGGGGGCCAGTGGCCCTTCAATCTTTTTTTTTTCGCTGAAAAAGGGCACTAGAACTTTTAATTTCCGTTCGAATACGCCTTCTCTCGATCTTCTATGACCATTATTTCAATACGATCACCCCTGGAAAAAAAACAACAAATAAACACATCCGTGATCTGGCTTCTGGCAAAAATAGCAAAATTCCACATTTTTGTATATAGGAGCTACAATGGGGCTCTTGGGTAGGCTGGATCTGATGGTGTGATTTTCATCAAGATTCCTTGAATTTTAGGGGGTATTTCACCCCCCTATTTCAGTAATAATCAGCTGACTCTTTTGATATATCTATTGATATTAAATTCCGTTTTTTAGAGTTTCGGTTGCTATTGAGCCGAGTCATTCCTTACTTACACTTCGTTACCACGAACTGTTTGATTTTGGGGACAACTTTGGCGTCTCTGCTTACGTGTACATCTCTTTAAATTTCTTTGCTTAATAATACATCATATAACTTTATATGATGTATTATTATAAAGCAAACAGCTTTAAGTAAAGTTGTAAAAGGATCCGTGATTGAATAATTTCCTTGTTTCTGTTATTTATGTATATCGGAGTAAATGTATAATTTATTGAGAGTGATCTGAGTTCAAGACTAGCGGGCGCAAGTGTCGTTTAACTGTTTTTTTTTTTTTTTTACCGTTTCTTGTCATATTTACACTAGTTAATATGATTATCTACTGCATATCTTTTTTAATTCACTGTTGATTTTTTTTTTTTTTTTTTTTTTTTTTTTTTTTTTTTTTTTTTATGCCAATTACGGCTTGATGCAATGATTTTCATATTATTTATGTTTGTTCTGTATTTAGGAGCCTAAAAAAAAGAAAAGAAACATGTCGCGTACCTACAGAGCAGTGTATAATTGTGTTTTTCTTTCTCGTTTTGTGTAATTTTTTCTATGTGCTGATTTAGATCTTAGCTCCAGCGTTCGTCACTACAAACCACATGTATAACTCCTAAGTTTATGTGTATTGCTTTTTTTTTTGTTTTGCTTATTGCTCCGTCTTTTCCTGTTTTGTATGACGGGTTTTCCAATAAATAATAATAATAATATATTATCACTATCATTATTGTCCTTGACAACAGCCATAACAAGAAATTCTGATCGGATGAATCAAATAAGTTTAGGATGGGGGGGGGGGGAAGAAGAAGTTATTGCTTCCACGTTTTAAGGAAGACTAAAAGTTAAACCTGTAGGAACGTGGACACATTCTAATTCGCAATTTGTGGTGGGGCAAACCCAACCGGATCGAGGCTTAGGCCTCAAAGGCCCGTTGCTTATGCACCTCAAGTGACTTGGCTCGCAGAGTCACACCACTGACCCCCACTCCATGCCAGGATTCAAGAGGGGTGACGCAAGGACTCGAACCCGTGTCCCGATTAATACAGAATCCCAAGTCCGGTGTGTCTTCCACTCGGCTAGGGTGGCTTACTCACCGGAATTATGTACAAAAGGAAACGTCTAGGATGAGGTCTGAGAAGCAGCTTTAATTGGCACAGTAAATCCAGTTAGAGTAACATCTCACAGGAAAGGATCCCCAGTCATTTGTTGATTACCTCAAACGAAGGTTTGACAGGTTGATAAAACCTAGAGATAGAACTAGGTAAAATACTAGAAGGACATTGAGCATTTTAAATGCCCAGTGTCGCAAATAAAGCTATACTAAATCTGGTGAATGCGACAGGGGTATTAAAATTTTTTGGCATTGATATTGCTGTATACTCGGCCTTAATTTTAGTCTCCTGCTTGGAATAATTTATGTAATTATCATTAAATAACAAGCTAATAATCTTCTCTAAGTCGAAAGATAACAGCAACTCACGAATATATGATCTCTATCTTTCATTTCAGGTTAGTTTAGCGTACGCATACGAAACCAAGGATTCACTATGTTTAGTTCTAACTTTGATGAATGGTGGTGATTTGAAGTTTCACATATATAACATGGGTGGCGAGCCGGGTTTTGACTTCAATAGAGCACGTTTCTATGCTGCCGAGGTAAGAATTAATTTTTTTCTTTATTATAGTCTTCGATTAATTTTTGTACACAGACTATTTAGCGGAGCGGTGCAAATTAGGTATAAACAGAAAGATTAGCAGGATCCGCACATTGGCTCAACACGTCTAAAAAGTTTTTAGGCTGAAAATTCCAAATTTTTCAGAGGGGAAGGAGGTTCGTCTGAACAATCTTAAGAGTAAGTGTTTTTTTTTTTTGGGGGGGGGGGGCTCTATGTACAGATTTGACCTGGAAAAATATTTAGATAGAAAATCGTAATTGAACGAATATTCCTAATTTTTCAGAGGGGAAGGAGGTTCGTCTGGCCAATCTTAAGAGTAAGTGTGTGTTGTTTTTTTTTTTTTGGGGGGGGGGCTCTATGTACAGATTTGACCTGGAAAAATATTTAGATAGAAAATCGTAATTGAACGAAAATTCAATTAAACAAAAACAATTGTTCTTTTTAATGTCTCATGCCTAACGTCAAAAGTAAGAAAAACATGGTCTTGACATAAATAAAAACTGTAAGAAATAGTGTCAATATGCTTTCGTATGATATCTTTTCTAATACTATTTCTCGAAAAAAGGCAAGATACAAAAAAAGAGCAGATTCGGTGAAACTAATGATTTTGAAATAAGAATATATTAATATACCTTCAATATATATGAATCGCGAACGATAGAAGAATATGATAAGCAGAATCTTCCCACTTGTGGGATCACTCATTCCTTTTTAATATTAGAAGATAATTATCGTGTCGAAGGTAGGAAACACATATAAGGCTGCTACTTTTTGGGGGGGGAACCCTTTGGACTAGTCCTTGTGAACGAGGTTGACTCCCTCCTATATCACTGTCTGCAGCACGATTGGTAGTATTATCAGATATAAGAAAGAGAACTTCCCTTTTCTTTACTTCTTGTTTCGTTTTTTTTTTGTTAGTCAGTTTGTGCATCTTCTTGCTGGCTTTCTTAGACCAGTTTTTCGTTTTCTTTCTACTAGTGTACTACTAACCCGAGAGAAATGTGTTTCGACCGGATGAGTGATGGAGACTGGATTGGTTATTATTATTTTTCTTTTATATTTTATATTATTGATTTTCTTATATATTTTATTTATGTATTATCATTTTTAATTCAGTTATTTATTTATTTTTTTATATTTTTTTTTTATATTATTATTATATATATATATATATATATATATATATATATATATATATATATATATATATATATATATATATATATATATATATATATATATATATAGATAAGATAATATTTATTTTACAACGGCTATCACAAGCTCTAATAGAGCCGAATTCGCTTCATTTGTCAAAAAGAAATAAACAAAGAAAAACGAATAAACAAATAATACAACAAGAAAAGAAACAGCAATCAAGCATAAAATGTTCGATAAGAATTTAACAAATGGCAAGAATAAAACAGAAAAATAGAGGAAGAAGGGGTGGGGGATAAAAGAAAATCACAGTCAGGAAGAAAAACATTGCCGAAATCGTTTTCAAGGTCAAATACCTAAAATAAAAAAAAAACACTTAAAATCAAGCCAAATTAGTTGTCTAAATAAATATTTACAATTGAAGAAAGGAATACAAATAAAGGAAAAAAGATTTCAAATTAAAGGTCAGAAAAGAAACTTAACATAAATAAGTATCAACAAAAGGGAAAATAAAAGCGACAAAGATAAAGAGAAAAAAAATGAAGCATGATTAATGTGAACATACACAACAACTAAAACAAGGGAGGGAGGAGTTAATTTTGGTACTGAGCATAGTTCAGGGATTATTTGTAAGGTGCGCCAAAGTAAAGGGGATAAAACTTTTCCGGAACCTCTCAGTAACGGTATGGATAGGTGAATATGTTGGAATTGCCAAGGAAGCTAAGCGGGGGAGACGGGGTCTAATGGGGTCTTGTAAATCAAGAAAGATGTCCTCAGTACGAGGATTAGATATTGCGGATTTAGCAAAGCGCAAACAAATTTGTACTCTCCTTTCTTTTAACGTGGTAATACCTGCGGATTTAAGGAGGAAAGAGTATGGAATTTTGCTCTCTTTGTAGATGATCCTGAGCGAATGCTTTTGGACCAACTCAATTTTGTCACTAAGCTCGCTTGAAAGATGTGAATGCCAGACCGGACATGCAAATTCTAATAGCAGCCTGATAAATGATAAATAAACACAGAGGGACTTCATGTGGGGGCAATTAAATCTGTTTAAAATATTCAACGTATGTTAGGACAGTTTTGCTTTTATGATAATATAAGAAACACGCATATTATCTCCAAGATAATTTGAAGTTGTGGTAACAAGGACTTTAAAAAGTTTCACAAGAGTTTTGGGTGGGATAGAGTCAAGGAAAGCGGGAGTGGATTTCAAAAAAATTATCGCCATTATAATTGATTTGGTGGAATTTACTTTCATATTTAGGTTCTTAGCTTCATCTGAAATGTGGGTTGGGATTTTGAGGGGGTCACTTTTAGTATTACTGTTACATACTTCAAGGATTGACAAGTCGTCCACATATTTCCACCTTTGGGGAAAATCCGAACCAATATCGTTAATCATGACTAGAAATAAAAGTGGTCCCAATAAGGTTCCTTGAGGAATTCCACAATATATAGGGAGGGGAGATAAGATAAGATATTTATTTAAAAAAAATCGCTATCACAAGCCCACAAAGGGCCGAATTCGGACTTTGGAGTCGACAACATAAATGGTTACAATAAAAATGCAAAGAACAACAGAAAAATAGAGAAAGCCAAAATTAACTATCATTTAAAAATCAATAATTAAAAATGCAGAAAGTCAAACAAAAAAATAAAAAGATAAAAACTGGTCGAGCTAAACTTAGAGTGAAATAGAAACGCATTAAAAACTATTAAAACTAAACTTAGAGCGAGACATAAATGCAATTAAATTAAAAGGGATACTCAGAAAATGTCGATAATTCAACTACAGTAAATCAATAAAAGAGTTAAAAGCAATAAAAACTGGTCAAAAAAAAAAAAAAAAAAAGGGGGGGGGCAAGCAAATGAGTGCAAGAACCTGGGCAGTACCATCAGCTAATAAAAAAAAGAGTGGGGGGGGGGGGCAGAAACTATGGAGGTATTTTATATATTTTGTATTTAATAAAGGCGATTAAAGTTTTCTCGTATCTGGACGTAACGCAGCAAATGAGGAACAAAACAAGGATGGGATCAGAAACAATTCGAGGTGGCCGTAATCTGGACGAAGAGTGACGTTTGGGGACAGTACTTGCCGTCCAAGGGTTTGTTATGGTATTTTTTGCAAAACGGAGGCACAACGAAATCCTCCTTTGCTCCAGGGTTTTCAGACTAGTTTTTTTAGGAGCAGAGAGTATGGCACCTTGTCTTCTTTGAAAATTATTCGCAAGGGCCTTTTTTGAATTGATTCGATTTTTTCCGATTCTTCGTGACAGATACCAGGGTGCCAAACTGGACAAGCATATTCTAGATGCGGGCGGACAAAAGACGTGTAAATTCGTAAGGAGTGGGAAGGGGGGACGCTAAATTTATTTAAGAGCTTAAGGAGGGTGATAGACACATTAGCTCTATGGATGATGTCCTCAACGTGGATATCCCACGTTTAATTTGACGAAATTGTGACGCCAAGTAATTTAAAGGAGGACAAAGAAATTTTACGAGGCATAGGATTAGGAAAACAGGGCGAGGATTTGAGGAAACAAAGGGGCATTAACATGGACTTAGAGGCATGTAATGTCACGTCTAAGTCTAATGCTTCGTCTCCAATTTCATTGAGGATACTAATAGGATCAGTTATTAAATTTATGAAGCAAGTTTAAAACAACGGTAGGTCATCAACAAATTTACATCGGTCAGGAAATTCCTTTGCGAGACTGTTGATCATTACTGAAAAAAGGAGGGGACCTAGATGCTAGAAGAGTACCTTGGGGTATGCCGTTGTGGACAGGGAGAGGATTTGAATAATGGTTTTGGTATTTGACAACTTGCGATCTATTTGTTAAGAAGGAGGCAACTAATTTCACCAGTAAGGGATCAATATTGAACTCATTGACAAGTTTCTCAATTAAAATATTGTGATTAACAAGGTTAAATGTTTCTGAAGGTTAATGGAAATTACATTTAGCCAGGAATTAGGCTTTTCAAGGGTTTTCCCGATGTGATCAATAAGAGAAACGAGGTAATGGGAAGTAGAGGTGGATTTTAGGTTCCCAAATTGTTTCAAGTCAGTAAGAGGTAGGATTTTTTCCTTTAGCCAATTAGAGAAAATATTTTTGTATTTAACAACTTGAGATCTATTCGAAAGAAACGATATAACAATATTTACTAACAGAGGATCAAGTTCAAAGTTAACCAATAGTGAACGAATTAGGATGGTGTGATCAACCAGGTCAAAAGCTTTTTGGAAATCAACTAAGACAAGGTTTAGCCAAACATTTGGTTTATCAAGGTTACTTACGGCGGCATGCATTAAGTGCACAAGGTAATGGGTGGTAGAAGTTTTCCTTAAATTACCAAACTGACAGGTGTCAATACTCGGACAAATTATATCCCCAAGCCAGTCACAGAGGAAACTTTCATAAAGTTTGGAAAAAACTGAAGTGAGTGTAATGGGGTGAATGTTGGCGAAAGTTATACTGGTGCATTTTTTGGGGACAGGTGTTATAAAACCTTGTTTCCAGCAACTTAGGAATTTACCAAATTTTGTGATGTGGTTGAAAATATTTGATAAAGGGTCAGCAATTTTGTCTAAAAAGGCTTTAATTAAGTCAAGTGAGATGTCCAAGAGACAAATACTTGATTTTTAAACTTTATTACTTTAATTATAAATTCAGAGGGAGAAATAAAGGGAATGGAAGTGTTCGGAGAAATAATCGTACTTGAGCCAGTGGAAGGGCGGAAACTTTGCACGATGGAAGCAAGATACAAGTTTAAATCGTTGGCAGTCTTATTAGGGGGTTCAGGGATATAAAAATCAACTTCGGAAGGACTTTTTCCGCAAATTTCTTTAATTTTTCTGTACCATTGCTTGGGCTTGTTAGAACACTTTACTATTATAATAATTAGAACCTACTTTTCTTAATTTTTCCTATAGGAACTTCCTTAGACTATTAGCCTCAGTAATACGACCTGCTTTGAAAATTTTTTTTTTCTTATAAGTTTTTTAAGAGACTCAGCAACATAAGGCTTATCTGTAGAAAACGTTTTAAATTTTTTCTCAGGAAGCTAGAATTTATAATTCACCCTCAGCAGATTTAAGAGGAAGAAATCTATATAGTCTATCTCATGTGACTTATTTATGGTGGGACAATTTTCAGTAGTCGTTCCGAAGTCAAATTTAAAAAGTCGTGATTAAGTAACAATTATATAAGTCGTTTCGCTTAGAAAGAACGACAGTTTAACTTTAGCCAGTGGAGATATGAGAAAGCTAAAGTGGTAACTACCCCCTAGAGGGGGCAGAGTGGATACGGGTTTGTAAAACTTCGAAATATTAGTGCAAATTAAATCAAGAGCCACCCATTCAGGAAAATTCCTGCATTTGGGTATTTTGATAGTACAAAGTCAGCACTTGCATGTAATTTTTCAATAAAATTTATTTTGTCAGCGGATCTCTGATTAGAGGAGTAATAAAAACAACGCAGGAAAATTAAACTGAAAGGACGTGGCAAGACTTTAGGTCGAACGCACACCCACATAATCTCATCAAAGGGAGCAAGACACGGAATTGATATTTCACTTGGGTAAAAGTCATTACGGACAAAGAACAGAATTCTGCCACCTTTCTTACCCAGAGGGTGGTTTTCTGGTCTGAGTTTAATAAATTGAGAAAAATTGTTAATCTTTAACATGTGCAAATTTTTATCTTGAACTTCAGTAATAGCAATTACATCTAATCTATATATTTTAGAAAGGGTGTCTAATTCATTAAGTTTTTCAAAGTTAAGGCTTTCAGTGTTGCTCAACATAAGTGTGGGTAATCGAAAGCAACTCGTCAATGTACCGTTTCTATACTATACTTTTTTTATGTCACAGATAGGGTCATGGGTTCTAGTCGAATTCTTGACGGGGGCTAAAGTTGGGTAGTGAGAATAAAGGACAGGGAGATCAAATCCATCTTTTTAAAATACGATTGCAGTTGAATGAGCAGGTACAAGCGGAGACTCTAAACTACAGTAACTAAGTAGCGGTTGAGTTTGGGGTGAGCTGGAGGAATCAGGAGAGATAAGATTATTTTTGCAGGGGAATGGTACGAAGAGTCCCCGTTGAGGGGGTACGCAAGGTGGTGGGGAATAATAGATGGACGGGTAGGAAAATGCTGGAAAGCAGCCAGAGGGGTGGGTGGGTTTATCTTTGAAAAAGAAGGAAGGGGGTAGGGACGTGGATATGGAGACGAGGGTATCCTTTGGATAGGTACTCGATTGGTAAGGACTGGATAGCTCGTGGGCTTTCTTGAGTGCGAGCGATGGTCTAAAAAATGTTTAGTAGGATTAGCAGAATTAAGGGGGTCTCTGAGCAGCCCAGTTTTGTGGAACCTACTACGACTCTTAATGGACAATTTGATATGATGTTTTGCACAGCCAAAGCACCTTCCACTTGAAAATTGTTTACGGATATCAACATGGGGGTATTTGCACATATTATTTATACAACGGCTAAAAACATGAAACTTACAAATGTGTAGATATTTACAATTACTAGACATACATCTACTGTCTAAAGATCTAAAGCAAACATTGGGTTTATTACACTTAAGACCACAGAACTCATTTTTTTTAATATATGATTGCATTGGTTTAGAATTTTCGCCTGAAAATTCGACATCATTGCCAGTTTTTGTAGATTTGTCATTACCACTGCATTTCAAGAAAAAGCAAACTTCAGGGAAAAAAAAGTCAGGAGAAACAGTTTATGTATCCTTTTTTATTCTCTGAAAAAATGCTGACAAGGAAGGCTCACTAGCACTTGATTGATTACATATTGTGACGTTTTCAGATTCAAAGGGTTTTACAGTTTTTACGGAACTTGAAGAATTTGGATAATGCATATTTGGATTAGAAGCATCAGCTGAAGGAGAAACACTGAGCGATGTATGAGATTTTAATGCATGTATAGCATCAACAATTGCTAGCTGAAAACCGACTTTTAACATTTGGATTTCATTGTCCTTGAAAAGATCACTTTTCTGACGTTCGTAAAGATCAGATAAACTATCATAAATAAATTCTAGATTAACAATCAGTTTCCTGAAATAGATAATTTCCGCGTCTTTTTTAGGTAATCCTTACAGGCATAGCGCTCAAAGTCACTAGCCGTTTCTGCAATTACTTCCGATACTTTTAATGCAAACCATTGCTGAAAAAATATATTTGTGGGGTAATCTTGAATTAATGTATAGTGGTTATTTTTGCAGAATCAATCGATCGATCAGAACTATTGTTGACATTGCTCGAAGCACGAGGCATAGTAGGGGAATTTGTAATACCACTTCGAACGATCACTTCAAGTTGATTTTCGTTGGAGATAGATGAATTTTCTTCATCCAAAACAACGGGGGATTTTACAGCCTCGATTGGTTGAACCATTTCGGGTTGATTATCGATGGTATTAATCACGTCATTTTCAACCATCGACGCTTGGCATTGAACGCATAATCAATTAGGGTTTTTAAGGCGATTACTTTTATTATGCCAGCACAAGCAGGGTGCAACCAAGCATTACACTTAGAACAACTGAAAGACCCAGTTCCCCATTTTCTGTAGCATTCATTACAATGATTGGACATTCCAGGCTAGAAAATAAAAACGAGACGGACCATGAATTAGAAGCTATATCTTCAACTAATAGCTGGTCACCTAAGCCAGGATTAGCACTGGTTCTTGCTAAAGAAAATTTCACAAGGCTGATCTCGCGTCTTCACTTAAAAATCACAAGCGTCATTTATTTCAAAACAAGACGTCTTGACAGGTCAAGATCTAATGGAAGACTGGATATAAACTATAGGATATAGTTTATCTATTTTTGGTTTATTTATAATAGTTTTAATTAAATAGTTGAGGTTTATGTAAATAGTTGAGTTATGGAGTTTCGCGCGATCGCAAACCTTCATAGGTTTTCTCCAGCGTGAAAGTGTTGTTTATTTTATTTATTTGTTTATGAATGTGGATGAATAAACTTATGAACTTATTGTACCTTGAGGTACTCCATTCCAAAAGGAGGAGGCTGGAGTAAAAGTTGAGGCATTCGGTTACTTGAAATATTGTTGAAGCAAAAGGCACAACAATTTTAACCAAAAATATATCAATCTTAGAGTAAAATAAAAGTAAATGTATTTAAATACTGTGATTGAACCCCTTTCATAAACTAGAACACTTTTTTTTAAGATGTGAATTAAAATGGCTTAGATAGGTCCGATCTTTTTTGCTCTAAATATAAATTGTATGTTTTAAGTCTGTATTTTATTATATGAACTAGATGAACAAGTTAGTGAGAGGTGAATGTAGGCTGTAAGTTGCTGATTCTCCCTTTTAAATATCATGGTACTCTATTCTGTTAGCAAAATCAGTTTCGGTGCCCCAACTTAATTTGGATTCTATTCAAGAATTGCATTACAACTTCCAAATTTTGTTCTGGTTATTAAGCTATCATATTGATTGAATTATCTTATGGACGTAGCACAGGCCTGATTTCCCCACATATGGCCGTTCAATCGTTAAATACCTGTGATTTTACTTCCTCGACCCCTTTTTTTGAATGATTTCGTCAAAAAAGTTCGAAGTTCGAAACTTCATATCATTTTCAAGGATCTCGTTTTTGGTGCCTACAAAGCTACAAATAGTGTCCACATTGGAATAAACTGGTAATGATAATCGGCTATGTATGTCTGTGTGTAACTCGGTAGATATAATTAGGGTATTAATTTAAAAACTTTTTCCATGAAACAAGTTTTTCAAAGAAAAGTAGAGTTCCATTAAACCAAAAATGAGCAGAAATAACGCCAAATAATCTTCCAAGCATAAAACCTGCACCGAATATAGATTACAATAAATAACCGAGTCAAAATCAAAACTAGCAAAAATTAATATGAGAAGGTCTGACTACTCCCATGCCTTCTCAAGACCAGAACATAATTTGCACTTTACTAAAAAAAAGACCGTGGATTGTCAGTTTAATATACATACACTGATATGTATTCCTTAAAGTTTTAATATTTTTTTTTACTTATTAAAGTCAAAAGGTGAAAACATTTAAAATATATTTTGTTTGCAGTTTCTTGTTTTATATTTTACATTTTTTCTTAACCAACATCAACCATGCCTTCTCAAGACAAGAACGCAATTTGCACTTTACTGAAAAAAATACGACCGTGGATTGTCTGTTTAATATTCATATACTGGTATTTATTCATTATAGTTTTAATATATTTTTTTGCCTATTAAAGTAAAAAAAGTGAAAACATTTAAAATCTATTTAGTTTTCAGTAAAGTGCAAATTATGTTTTGGTCTTGAGAAGGCATGGGGGCTGTCAGCCCTACTCATGTTAATTTTTGTTCGTTTTGAGTTTGACTCGGTTATTTGTTTGTTATTTCTGTTTGTTTTGGGTTTCATTTATTTATTAGCGGTGATTTGTGGTAGTTTAGTGCTTGGAAAATGGTTTGACTTTATTTCTACTCGTTTTTGGTTTAAAGCTCTTTACTTTTCTTTGGAAAACCTCTTTGTGGAAAATGTTTTTTAAATTAAGATTGTATAAAGGCTAAGCTATGTTTAACGGATGAACGGTGATAGGTTGAGCTCTTCGGCAATTCACCTGGGGCCAAACGAAAAATTGTACAAGTATATAATATACTGATATTAATAGTTACATTAATATAACTATAATGCTATTATACTTATATTAATATAGTTATGTTAATACTTATATTAATATTAATATATAATATACATAATTATAATTATATTATATTAGTATCATTATATTATATTTATATTAATATAATTATGTTAATACTTATATTAATTAAAGTATATACTTTTAATAATATTGATAGTTTTCTCGGTGCGATTCACAGCTGTAGGCATGTCGCGATATTGCATTTTTTACAGGGAGCAGTAACCTTAACCATTCCAGAGAATAATGCATAAATTGTTGCATATCAGTGCTAATTCGCTGCTGAGAAATGGCTTGTAAAATCTGCTAAAAATAAGAAAGAAAAAACCATCGGTAGCCTATGGAAAGGAGATTTTTCCATAAGGGGTATTGCTTTACAGAGAGGTACCGTGGTATCTGTATTTGACATATCAATACTGGTTTATCTGTACCTGAAAAAGAAAGAACATTTCCCGATTTTCGGTTTCCCGATTCCCGATTCTCAAAAGTACCAAGAACATCAAAACAAAAACTTGTTTTCCCTTGACCCAGTGATAAGTGAGTCACTTATGTAGTATTGAACGAATAACTATACTTTTTGCTTATCGTAGATATTGGTGAGCGACTCGCTTTTGAAATTAAGGTTTCTGGCTTTTAAAATTTTTAATTCTGGTAATTTTTTATTTTATCTATTTGTTAGTCTAGTTTGTTTTCCGCGTTGTTGGGTTTTTAATTTTTCAATTTTGCTTTTTGTTTGTTATTTTTTCTGCCGTATTGTTTGTTTTTATCCGGGTTGTTTTATAAAATGTGAACGTGTTTCCTTCTAACTTCCTTCTGATGTGTGTTTCGTTCTTCTTCTTCTTCTGCGATTCTCTGATGTGCTTAAAAAGGGAGGTGGGTGCCGTCCCGAAATAAATTATTTTTTCGTCCAGTATTTTCGTTGTCGTTAAAAACACTCATCCTCGATTTTCTTTTTTTTTCTCTTTTTTTTTGTACATGGCAAAACTACTTCTTTTCTGCTACGAAAACAAATTAATGAAAATCCTTTTTCGGTACATCTTGTTGGTCAGATTAAACTAAGAATTTACAATTTATAGTCTCTTGATGGGGCAGTGCCACCACTGGTAGGATCTGGAGCCAGAGGGCGTGTATTTTCAGACTCCCTCCTTATGGATTTTTCCATTATAAATTGGGCTTTATAAAGTTTGAAGACTGAATACATAAAAGCCACAGAATAATATTTTATTGCCCAGTCCTTGTAAAGCCTACGCTCTATGTATTTTGGCCCCTCCCTTCTCACTCTCTTCTCTCTTCTCGCTCTCTTTTCCCCTCTACTCTTCTCGCTGAGACCGAGGTAGGCTTCATCATTTTTGGCATAGGATTCCTTCTGTTGTTCATTTTCCCTTTAAGTTGCTAGGAAAAAAAAAAAATCAATGCTGATGTTTCTGTTTCTGTCAGCAATACATTTTCCCTCTTAGAAAAGAAGGCTGTTGGAAATCTAATACCGCCTTTTAGGTTTTATTTTCATTTTCTTTGACGGGGATAATGTATTGGTTGTTGGCTACTAATTGACACTTTGAAATATCTTCCCTTTCAAGGAGAAACAAAACTTATGTGTTTCTCTCAGTCCTATTATTCCTTGCAACTTGAAAAAGCTATTCTCAACCTTTAATGTTAAATATTTGTTTAAGCCCGTGATTCTCAACGTGGGACAAACGTCCCATCGGTCGCGCATGGGAATATTTTGGTGAGTCATGGGAAGGACGTGCACCCTTCAGCTGACAATGCTCCAGAGCCTTAATTAAAAAGAAAACATTTTTCATGTAAATGATGTCACATTCATATGCATTTAAAGAGCAAAATACATGATAGTATTGCAGTGACGTCATGCATTGTATGAAAGGGTGTTGTATACAGAAAACATTTTTCATGTAAATAATGTCACATTCATATGCATTTAAAGAGCAAAATACATGATAGTATTGCAGTGACGTCATGCATTGTATGAAAGGTGTTGTATACAGAAAACATTTTTCATGTAAATAATGTCACATTCATATGCATTTAAAGAGCAAAATACATGATAGTATTGCAGTGACGTCATGCATTGTATGAAAGGTGTTGTATACAGACAACAATTTTCATGTAAATAATGTCACATTCATATGCATATAAAGAGCAAAATACATGATAGTATTGCAGTGACGTCATGCATTGTATGAAAGGTGTTGTATACAGACAACAATTTTCATGTAAATAATGTTACATTCATATGCATTTAAAGAGCAAAATACATGATAGTATTGCAGTGACGTCATGCATTGTATGAAAGGTGTTGTATACAGAAAACAATTTTCATGTAAATAATGTCACATTCATATGCATTTAAAGAGCAAAATACATGATAGTATTGCAGTGACGTCATGCATTGTATGAAAGGTGTTGTATACAGACAACAATTTTCATGTAAATAATGTCACATTCATATGCATTTAAAGAGCAAAATACATGATAGTATTGCAGTGACGTCATGCATTGTATGAAAGGTGTTGTATACAGACAACAATTTTCATGTAAATAATGTCACATTCATATGCATTTAAAGAGCAAAATACATGATAGTATTGCAGTGACGTCATGCATTGTATGAAAGGTGTTGTATACAGAAAACATTTTTCATGTAAATAATGTCACATTCATATGCACTTAAAGAGCAAAATACATGATAGTATTGCAGTGACGTCATGCATTGTATGAAAGGTGTTGTATACAGAAAACATTTTTCATGTAAATAATGTCACATTCATATGCATTTAAAGAGCAAAATACATGATAGTATTGCAGTGACGTCATGCATTGTATGAAAGGTGTTGTATACAGACAACAATTTTCATTCGCATAAATTACACCTAGAGGACAACTCGATATCAAGTTAATGGCCTTTTAAGCTTTCTTCAGGTGAATATGCGTAAACTTGTGGGTAACAAAATTCAAATATCACCAGGGGGCATCAGGATTTTAGAAATAACTTGGTGGGGTATGGCCCAAAGGCCGTTAGGAACCACTGGTTTAAGCTTTTGTTATTTCATAATTGTAGTGTATATTGAAATGAACATGAGAGTTTTAGTTCCAATCCAAAATTATTTTGTAACAATTTAGAACTGTTTAAACAGGGAAAATAGTAATATGATTTAGCTAATCTGAGTAGCATACTGATTTAATTATGAAAATATTATTATAATTATTAGTCAATAAGGAATAAGTAATAAAACAAATTAATGAGAATGGCAATGAAAATAAATAGTAATAGTTAAATTTTACACTTCAGAGTAGTTAATTGATTATTATTTATATTTCAAGGGGCTATAGAACCAGGTGAATCTTGGGTGATTTTAACATGGCAAGCTTAGACAAATCTTAATACAATTAGGGTGACTTCAAATTTACTTTCACTCAATTGAATGTCTGTTCATTTTAAAATGATCAGCTTAAAACTTTGTAACATCTACCTCTCTCTCCCCTAATATCCCCTAATATCCCTCTCTCCCCAAATATCTCCACGATATTTGTATCTCATGATATCGGTAAGTATTACTGGGTATCTTCAGAGCCATTCCTAGGGTTGGTGGCATCCAGGGAAAAGTCTATTACTTTTGATGCCCAGAAAATGGATACCCAGGTATCCATCTTGGTGGCCCTCAAAATCCAAGCATTCCGAAACTATAATAATCGTTTGCCTATTCATAAAAATTGAGTCGTCATCCCATCATCTTTTTTGCCGCTGAAAAATGGTTAATGGCAGGAGTCAGCAGCCCTTTTTGGCGACGGGTCAAAATTAACCAAAATGCAAATATTTAGGTCAGTGATATTTCCACTTTTAAAAGCTTTTAAGGGAATAATAAGATGTGCTTTATTAAGATAAGAACTGCGATCACTATGAAATGTTAGGGGGAAACTTGAAATTATGATTCTTATTACCATAAATACAAATACACTTTATTTCTAAACATTCCCATTGCTCCCAAAATGTAAGTTCGTTGAGTGTCTTTATACAAGTCACGAACCATATTTTTAAGGAAACGAAAAGCTCTCATGAGATCACTAGCATAAATTATTAAAAGGAATTTGTCCCCAAGAGCACAAGAGGTAAACCCAAATCTGTGTCCTATATCAAAGGGGAGAGAGAGGTAGAGGTTACAGAGTTTTAAGCTGATCACTTTAAAATGAACAGACATTCAACTGACTGAAAGTAAATTTGAAGTCACTCTAATTGTGTTAAGATTTGTCTATATTATTCCTAGTTTGACCATTTGTGAAACAGTTTGTGGTAACGAACTGTAAGTAAGGAGCGACCCGGCTCAATAGTAACTGAAACTCTAAAAACGAAATTTTAATACCAATATATACGTGAAAAGAATTAGATTCTTGTGCTAATTTCAAATATACAAGTTTCATCAAGTTTAGTCTTACTCATCAAAGAGCGGGGCGTTGAGGAGGGGACAGTCACTTTCATATAAGGAATAATTTTTGTTCGTTTTAAGTTCTAATGTCGGTCCTTACTTTCAGTTAAAAAAACAAAAAACTTATTTTTCTTATTTGATATCTTATTTAATCTAAACCACGGAAAGACTAAAGCGTACTGAGTGCTCACTTCTCCCCCTCCCCACACACACACAAACCGTTAGATTAATTCAACAATCTTACTGAGTTGATTTGGGGGCTTTCAGAAGCGAAAACTATCCTTTCAATTAACGTTTCTCCTCAATCAAATTTTATGTTAATTTGCTCATTTTAAGGCATTACTCTTCTTAGCTCATATACATAGAAAAAAATATACGTATCGATATTCTTGACCTGAATATATTCATATTATTTTCAGGTATTATGTGGCTTAGCTCACTTGCATCGAAATGGAATTGTATATCGAGATTGTAAACCTGAAAATATTTTTATTATTTTCAGGTATTATGTGGCTTAGCTCATTTGCATCGAAATGGAATTGTATATCGAGATTGTAAACCTGAAAATATTCTTTTGGACGATAAAGGCCATGTTCGAATATCTGACTTGGGCCTAGCAGTTGAAATACCTGAAGGCGAAACGGTTCGGGGTCGAGTTGGAACTGTAGGATACATGGGTAAGCTATTTTTTGTATTATTATTTACCTTTTTATGTTAATACGGGGAATGCCAGTCAGCCAGTGGTGTCTCAACCTAACGTTAAAATTGTTCCAGAAAAATATGGTTTCTCCACCTTTTTTTCATAGATACTCCCAAAATGAACGGTAAATTTGGCAGTAAACCATTAGAACAGTTTGCCTCTTTAATGGATTCCAAGCTTTGAATTCTGTTATTGAAATTAGAATAGCACTTTTATTTCCAAAAAAAAAAGAAAAGAAAAAAAGAGATTGAGTTACTTAAAGACAGAACAGAACCCGTAGTATTAACTATTCACCGTAAAACGTGTATTGAAGAACAAATATAACCTATTACTCCCTGATTAGCCCGCCCTTCTTATCCTATTACTTATTGTAAGATTAGAGCTCTTGAAAAAACATCCATTTTATAGTTTTTTTTAGCAATAATTCTGTCCCAATAAAGATGTGGAAGTAATTTTGGCACCCCTGTATTTTTGGGAAACATTTTTGGGATAGATTGTTGTATGTATTGTTTCAAGTTATTTACAGTATTGTTTTACATCACGTAAAGTCATCTAAATTTCTTTAAGTAACAATTTATGGGATCAAAGGCCTTAAGATTATCCTGGAAATGAATTATTTACTTAATCATTAAATGGGAAGTTCCTTGATAAAAACAAGATTTGCTCAGCAGATTAACTTACCATCAGATTGTCTTATCATATTCTCTGAACTTACCACCAGAGTTCCAGGCTATTATGTAAGAACATTAGAAGACATTTCAGTTAAATGCTCCTACAATTCTAGTTTCAGCATTCAGTTAAATGTACCTTAAGTCAATTCTAGTGTCAGCATTCCATCATTATAGTGCTGTAATATCAAAAGACTAATTAAAGGAGACAAATAGAGAATCAACTTTGCGGATTATTTCAGCTAGAATTAGCCTCCTAAACACGACGCACAATTGTGTGGCGTTTTGCAAAAAGGGCCTATGTTCACTTTTTCTAATTTTACAGGAGAGCAAAATGAAAACACACAATGAAAAAATCTTTCTCACAAATCAGAATTTAAGAAATTTGAAGCTTTAAAGACTGATCCCTTGCTAACCTTTCGATCGGAATTCGCTAGGAACGTCCAAATTTCTGAATTGTTCATAGAAGATGAGCGACTTACGTTCTTTTTCAAGCCTTTTTGAAGAATTTGTAACTTGGCCAGAATTTAAAATAAGCTAATTTTGAATAGACCAATCGATATATCTACTCGAGCTCTTTCTAACCATGCGCTTAACTCATTTTTGGATAAAATGTGACTTAGGGTGTTTTTGCAAACCGCCACGGAATTTAGGCTGCAGAAAAACAAATCAAAAACGAAGAAACGATGCCCCACAGATATATTTGTCCAAAGTAATAAATTCAAATATCCTCTATATGAAAGGCGCTGCCGCCCTCCAGACCCCCCAACCATATACACATAAGTTTAAGATTATTATAGATACTGATCATACTCTCACTTAAACACAAGCTAAACTTACCGTAAAAAGCAGAGGGCTCAGGGGAGGACATTCCCTTGTTCTGTTTGTTTTAAATATTAACATTGCAATTAGGGCCCGACCGACACATCGGCTGACCGATATTATCGGGCTGATATGAGGGTCAGTCTCATCGGATATCGGGGAAGAAATAACGGTTATCGACCGATAGGCCTATATATTTTTGTATTCGCAACTTGTCCAGAAGATGACACCATATTTCCTCAGGTGATTTTGCTTGTTCAGCCATTGGTGGTAGAGGCACCAGCTAAGTCTGACCTTGGTGGAGGGAGCAGCAGAGATAAGTCAAAGTATATTTGTTGTCAATACACACCTGGTGACTTCAAGAACGTACACCATCTATAAAAAAAACTAAAAAGAATACAATAAACGATTCAGTTTCTGTTTAATGAATGTTCACTTGCGTGGGTGAAAGATCCAATCGGTTAAAAACATGATATCCCGTCAGGAGTGCAGCTAAGGGGGAGAGGGGGAGTTGTAAGGTGGGGAGTGGGGGGGGGGGCTCCACGGTGTTGCCGCCGCGTGCCAACTCCTTAAAAAATTTACCTATATGCGTTGGAAATTTAGCTTATGTGTCCACATTTGTCAGCATACTGGACGATTTTGTCCATACATTCTTTAAATTCCTCTTCCAAACTTGAAACTTTAGCTGCAATATTGTATCCAGTGTGCCTAGCATGGATTCGTTAGTAAGAGACCATATCATATGAATTTAAAGTGAAGTTAAGGTCCCGCTATTGAAAATTGGATTTGAATAATCAATTTCAATAAACATCTCACACTTCTTTCAGTCAGATTTGCACGTATTTTTGTTTATGTAACTAAACCGGCCTCTATGATTAAAATTGTTCTTATTTGTCACTTCCGCAAATATCTGCCATTTCTTTTGTATGCTCAGAAGCTGTTGATCAGAATAGGTAAAGAAAATCAAGCAATTCTTGTAAATGGCCAAATTTTTGGAATCCAAAATGAATTATTGAAGCTATTGTTTTGGTGTGTTATAGACCAGGGACAAACATGATAGTATGAATATGGACAGAAAATGGAGGGTTTAAACTTTAGGTAAGGTTTTTTTTTGGAGGAGGAGAATTTATCGGCAAATCATATCAATATCGTTTCGGTGCAGTATCGATATATCGGTATCGGTATCAGACCCCAAAAATGCATATAGGTCGGGCCCTAATAGCAATATACTTTCATTTGTAAAAAGAAAAAATAGTAATAATAATTTCTGCTTATTTTAATTGAGAATATTTCCGCCCTTCTCTCTGCACTAAAGTTTAACTTATGCATAACAACGCTTTAAAATCACCCCTGAAAAAAGGGGTGCACCTTAATTTTAACGCGGTCAGAAGTGCTAAATATGATTTGCTTATTTTAGGTTATGATGTCTAATTTCTTTCAGGGAGTGGGGATGCGGTGGACAGATATTGGTCATAGGGAATGCCCCAATCTTCTGCCTTTGCGCAGATGAGCATATGAATGTGATGTTTCATTTCGCACTGCAAAAGCTTCTGTCTTAAGAGGGGAGCTATTTTCCCCTTCAGCATGTATATTGCATGGTCCAAACATATTATTTCAAATGAAGGGAAGCAAGGGGGTAACCCCCCTCCCTCTGTATAGAATTGAAGAACCTTGAAGAAAAGCTAAAAATATCAGGTTGAAAATTCACTTTTCGAGGTTTCCTGTGTCCAGTAGTTGGTGTGCAAACCTGCAACACTCTGCAACCGTTTGTAAAGCTCCGTATACGCTCTATATAAAGTTGTTCATTTTGTGTCAATTGTGTTAAACACTTTGTGGTAACGAAATGTAAGTAAAGAGCGACTTGTGCAAATAGTAACCGAAATTCGAAAAGAAAAGTTACTTCGCTTTCAATGTACGTATGAAAAGAATTATAATAATTCCAAATCTGCAAAATTTGTTTATTTCAAAGTAACTTATCAAAAGCTGTGAGTCTGAGAAAATTTGCCTGTTTTTACAAAAACAGTGGAAAACTCCCCCAAAAAGGGGAATGATTCTTGTCGAATTTTCACCATTCAATTCAGCATACAGTGTTGATTTCTCCTCCGGGTTCAGCATACCAAAGGCCTGTATTAGAGAGGTTACAAATCCGTATTCACAAAAGTGTGAACTTTTAGTTTATTTTTTTAAGAAAGATGATCATGGATGCGTTTTTATTTAGTTTTATTAATTTATTGATTACTTTGTTTATTAATTAATTGCATCAAACATGTCCTAAAATATCGGAGAAGGGCTAATTCAACAGGGAATTGAATATTTTAAAGTCCTTTTTGAGCAGCAAAAGAGATGGCGCTGTAGCAAAACAGTGTTTTTTGTTACGATTTTGTAGGGCAAAACAACAAAATATGCTCGAAGATTTACGGTTCCTCAATAAGTGCATTTGTAAGGACGAAAAGTCAAATTTTGTACGATCCATCGCTCTCGACATATTCTTTTCTCGATGTTCTACAATCGCTATTTTGTTATTTTCTAGTGGAAAATGCTTAGAAATGCTTATTTCTAGTGGAAAACAATACAAACAAATAAACATGCATCCATGTCCAATTTTTCGGAAAAAAATTAGACTTTCGTTCTTTGCATATAGGATCTTGAGCCCTATGGTCAGGGCCGTATCTAGGATCTTTATTCGGGAGAGGGGGGTATTTTGATTTGGAGGAGGGGGGTAAAAATTACAAAACGCAGCAAATATTTGTTTACTTCTATTTTTGTTACTCTTGTACGAGTCGGACAAAAATTTTGGAGGGAGGGGTGGTCCAAACCGGGTAACCTTCCTCTGTATACGGCTCATCTATGGTGTAGAATTCTTATACATGTCGAATCTGGTGGTATAATTTTCATGAGAATTTTACTTTCAAGGGGTGCTTTCCATTTGTTTCTATAAATTACGTAACTTTTCTGATGTTAATGTCTTTTAATGAGCAATTTTGACCGTTACTACTACTACTAACAACTTACTGCAACACCGAACTGCCCGAAGCTAACACAGCAGCTCATGCTCTTCCTCCACCTCAATATATCCAAAGCTTCGATATTTACCAACCCCCCCCCCCCACCCCAATGAAGTTCCAACTCCCTTTAAATCCTTTCTTATGACCTCGCCCCGCCATATCCGGGAACGACCTGCTCTTTGTTTGGTACACATTGTGGCCAAAAACGTTTAGCTCGATGAAATGTCCATACTTGGAATCATCGGGAAGAGTTGTGTCTCTTTTTTTTCCTTTTTTTTGTTCTTTTTCTCTTTTCTTCTTTTTGTTAGTTTTTTTATTTGTTTTTTTTTCTCTTTTTTGTTCTTTTGTTCTGTTTTTTTTTATATTCCATCTTTCTTTAGTATCTGTTTCTATTGGCACGGGTCGCTCTTGATACAGTATATACTTTGTTGCCATGAACTGTTTGAACACACTATTATGCTGCTTCTGGTTGAATCTTTTGTCAAATAATTATTGGTTGAAAACTATAATAAATATCAAATTACATTATTAACAGAAAATATTATCAAGTAATTATTATTGTTATTTGATTTTTTTTTTTCTTGCTTCAGACTTTAATTCTTAATACGAAACTGTTTATCTAAAATGAAAATTTCAAAGGAGACATATAAAGTTCTAAAAGGGAAGCATTTTAATCAGTATAGCAAATAAGCATATCTCTTTTGTCTTGGTTACTAATGCAATGTCAAAACGTTAGACAATTAATTGCTGGGAACAAATATATGAGTTTTGTGAAATATTTCACCAGGTGACAGATCCATTAGCTTTCTAAATATAATTGTGTATATCTTCGTAGAAATTGCCAGAAATTTCTTCTAGGAATTGCTAGAAGAATGTAGAAATAGCTTCGTTCTTTAGTATCTATTTATGCTACGTTAAAAAGAGAACAGACCGTAGCTTCATGTACATTAAAAGATGATTCTATATTTATGTCAATGTAGATTTACATTATTTTATATTGTCGGAACAGATTTCATTTCTTTTGTTTGTCTAAACTCACCATTAATTTAATTTTTACTGTCGCCGCGCCATCATTGCCATGTCAGCGTTACCGATTGCTGATTGACATCGATCGACATATTGATTGTCGATGCCATCGTGTCATCAATTGCTTGTTCGTATGTCACCTGTATTGGCAAATAGACAATTAGCCAGTCTGGTTAACCCATATAGTTGACAAGAATTTTCCTGAGACAACATTGAATCACTATATAACATAAAATTGCGAAGAAAGGAGACAATGAGGACAATAACAACCAGTGAAAAAAATTAGAAATTATGCAAATATTTCGATCAAGGCCTCCGCTTGGTACAGAATAAAACCGATAAAAATATAAAAAACCAAACCTTAAAACAAAACACAAAACTAAAGAAGATGACCCTTTGTGAGCAACGGTGAAAGGGTAACCCCAGTTATTGATTCGGATTAGTCAATCACAGTTGTAAAAAATGCATCCCAGTTTTTAGAGGATGATATACATAGATTTGAGTTTTGGATATTAAAAATTGTCTTAATATTAATTAATTTTCACATTCTCAATAGTTCTTTGGCTTCACAATGTTATTTAATCCTTGAATAATTTTCTTGCTAATGACATAATTTATCTGCTTATATGAGAAAAAAGGCTTATAAGTAATTCAAAACCATCTCTGTAGTAACCAGAAACAAAAACACGACGTGATCTCGCACTGATATTTGATATTTAGCAGAAATGAGTTATTCCTCTAACTGTTGGGCTCAGATTGTAAGACTGTTTCTCAATATGATTAAGCTAAACTCTTTGCTATCGTTAATTTAAAAAAGTATTTCCGAGAAAGAAGTTTTTAAAAGAACAGTAAAGAGCTATATTAAACTAAAGACGAGCAGAAAAAGTCATGCTATAATTCAAGCTTAAAACGAACAGAAATTACAATGAAACCTTCTAAAGGCCAGAGTGTCACTTATTCTCTACTGAAAACAATTCGCATTTCGAGTAGTATGTTTTTATTTATCATAACAACAGCAAAAAATAATATCTCAAGGCTAATCAAGACTTATGAATAAGAATGGTGCTGCTTGTCCCTTACCCTTTGGGAACACAGTGGTTTGATGCTCTGCTTGCCTCTGTGGCATATATGTGGCCCGGGATCAATGCCCGTAGCGGCATGGTTGAATGGCATGCTTGCTGCTTGTCCCTGCAAAAAGGCGCAAAAACTGAAATGTTGATTCAACGCCCTATGCGCCAGCAATAGTGCAGGAGGATCTTAATCCTTTATTCAACAGGACCTCTTCCCCCCCCCCTCTCAAAATTTCTAAACGGCATTTACGTATCATTGAAGTTGATACGTGTTTTGAAAAATGTGCTTTTTATTTGTCAGAACTCCAACAAAACTGATTATTGAATTGTTATATATAACCAAGATTATTATTAAATATATGGTATAATCTTTCCTATGAGTCTTGGCAATTTTTATTTATAATTCTATAAAAGAGAAAATGTTCTAGTGTTTAGAAAGCTTAAGGGACGTCAGTTCTGTTCCTGCTTGTGTTAATTTCTGTTCGTTTTAACTTTGACTTGATTATTCATTTTAATTTCTGTTCGTTTTTGGTCTTGTTTACTCATACATATTAATTTCTGTGTCTTTTTAGTTTAAATTATTATTATACGACTTTATTTCTGCTCACTTCTTTCCGAAAAAAACCCTTTTTTACTGAGAATTTTTAAATTAATGTCTGCCATTTTTAATTGACATTAGCCTTTTTTATGATCAATGAAAAAACTTTTTGTAAAGTCTTTTTTTTCAGTTTTCTGCTTAAGAATTAATATTTTGATTCGCTCTAGAATTTTGGTTGGATTTGGAGGGGGAATATTATTCAAACGGATTGAAAACATGCATAATTTTGGCCTTCTTTAGGACTGAAGGCATCCCGCTACAACCTTGAATTTATACGAATATTTATCCACTACTGCATTATAGAAGCATATATTTGCATTACTACTATAATTGCATTATAGAAACATTATAGTCTTAGTTTTAATAACAGTAGTACCAGTAATAATAATAGTAGCAGTAGGAGTAGTTTTAGGAGTAGAAAAGTAGTGTAGTGTAGGAAAAAATTAAAGGGCTTGTGACCTATTTAATAGTCGAAAGTGAATGTAGGGCAAGGGTTAGGTAAGAAGGGTTAGGTTTCTTTCTGTTATATTTTGTTGTAACTGCGTGCTTGCTTAAATAAACGCATTTTGATGTCACTTATTAAAAAGGGTTCTGTTTTCTTGTTAAAAAAAAAGAAGAAAAAAGTAAACAAGAAACAGAACGTCAAAAATCAACACAGCCAGACTCTTTTCCTGATTGACGTTCTCTTTGTCCAGGAATTTTAATTAAGATGTCTTTACGATGTGAAATTATAAAACAGGTGAGTGTCAAAAAATATCTTTGTTTTTCGCACTAAGATTCAATATAGCCACAATTTTCTTCCAAAATGCATTATCCTTGACAAGATCCTTGATAAAGTTTCAATTATATCTTTTAAGCTATTAATTTCCGTCCCTGAGATATTGCAGGCATTTTTTTTTTTTTTTTTTTTTTTTTTTAATATTAATTTATTAACACACACAAGGACAATACATTTTACTCACAACCGACCCAACAACCGGGGGGCCGGTTGTCCTAAGGGTAGGCATATATCAAAATTTAATATGCACAACAGAAATATACAACCTAGGCCTAAAAAAATAAAATAAAAGAAAAATCATTCCCCTTCGCACGCGGTTCCTACCACCAATCACAAAATCACTATACTTGTCCTCCAGGTACATAAAAAAATCCAAACCAAAATATAAATTAATTAAATAAAAAAAAAAAAATTTTAAAAATAATATTTTTCATATAACATTCCTTTTATTTTATTTTTAAATTCCTTCAGATCCCCTATTTCTCTTAACTCTTTATTAACCCCATTCCACAACTTTAATCCCCTATAAATAGGCGAGAATGTCGACCTGGCAGACACCACGAGCGGGGCATGTAAATTTTCCCTTTGGCGAGTTTCATGATCATGAATCGAAGATCTAGCTTTTAGCATTCCTGAAAAGCAAGACGGTAATAATTCATTATTATATTTGAACATAAATTGAAGGCTATAAAAATCTCTAAGGCCTGCAGCAGGTAATACTTTTACATCAATATAGGTAGCTCTAACAGATACAAGATTTGATTTACCAGTCAACACACGGATTCCTTTATTTTGGATCACTCGAACTCGATTAGTAATTGATGGAAACGTACTCAGCCAAATAGATGAGCAATACAATATATGTGGATTTATAATAGAAAAATACAAAGTGCGAAGAACAGAAGGGGGTAATACATGTTTCAATTTACGCAGTATTCCCAGATTACGGCACAGGATTCCTGACACCTTTTCAACATGTTTCCTAAAAGATAGTGTTTCATCTATCATAATACCCAAATATCTAACACACTGATCACGCTTAACTTTACCTTCCAGGTAACTCACTTCTTGGATCCATGGGTAGTAATTAAATGTACGCGAAAATATTACAAAACTGCTCTTAGATGGGTTTACTTTTATTTAATTAACTCTTAGCCAGCTAGACACTTGATCTAAACACTGTGTCATTAATTCAACTAAAAGGCGTTCTGTTTTTGCAATGCAAATCAATGAAGTATCATCGGCAAATAGAGGTACTGTAACGTCACTGTCACTGTGAAACATGTCGCTCATTTTAGTTTTCGCATCCTTCAGGGACAGTACAAGATCATTTACAAATATCAAAAATAGCAAGGGGCCAAGAACGGACCCTTGTGGCACACCACATTTCATATCTACAACGGAAGAAGTAGATCCATTTATTCGCACATACTGCTGCCTATTAGACAAAAAACTACGTAGGAAATCAAGAGCAGGCCCTCTAATCCCATAAAATTCACATTTTTCAAGCAATATACCATGGTCTACAGTGTCGAAAGCTTTTATAATGTCCAAAAAGATGGTAGACACTTTAAAACCAAGGTCCAGGGCAGTATTCACAACACCACAGAGATAAGCCACAGCTTGTTCGGTCGTGCGTCCATTTCTGAATCCAAACTGGGTGGATGTTAGTATTGAATGGCACTCTAAATAATGGTACAACCTCCGGGAAAAGCACTTTTCCACAAGTCTTGACATGACCGGTAAAACGGAAATCGGGCGATAGTTACTTACCTCACTGTGATCACCCCCCTTATGAACCGGTGTAATTCGTGCCAACTTGAAACAAGATGGAAATACTCCCTGTTTAAAACAAAGATTTATTAGGTTAACTAATACATGCGATATAGCTGGCCACAGATATTTAATTATCCGTAGAGACAAAATGTCACTACCAGCTGCACTATTTTTCATGTCGAAGATTATTTCTTTTACTTCACTCTCGGTCACCGGTTTCAGGTAAACTGAAAATTCTGTTTCGCTATTTCCAAGGTAATGTTGGAAAGGGCGGTCGCCATCCACTATTCTTACTCCCTCAGCCACATTATGTCCAACTGTAGCGAAGTGGTCAACAAATTCTTGGGCTATATCAGACGGGCTATATCATTCTATTTTGATAACATGAATATACTAACTCTTTTGATTTTGCTCTATCCTTTCCCCCAAGTTACAATTCAACTTTAATCCCTCTCCCCTTAACATTCCCTGAAAGTTTCAACTTAATGCCGTTAGTCGTTTCTGAGATATTGCAGATACGCCATTTTGACAACCTGGTAGTGTATAGTGTCTTTTGATATGTTTTTCTTCTGAACCATGCATAATCCATAAGTCCTATAAGAGCTTAAAGTGCAAAAACGTTATTTATTTAGTGATTGGAGACAAAAGTTGGGAAATTGTTTAGATAATTGCCCGCCCAGAATCAAATACGCCCTCCTCTCTAATCCATTATTAACCAAAGTGTAAACAATGGGTAACTCGGGTAATTTACGGCCCATGTCAAGCATGAAAAGGGTTTTCAAGTATTAATAGACCTAAGATGGATCAGGGGGGGGGCAAAACCATATCCATTTCAAACATATTCATTTCATCATTTTCGTTTCCTTCGTACTTTAACGTCGCTCTTTATTTTCTTTTGAAGAATTTTTTTTTTTTTTTAGGCTAAGGCCGAAAATTCATATCTGCCAAAATTAATTATGCATTTCAATAAGTGGTTATCTTATTATCTAATATCTATTTTCTTGTCTTTGTTTTTAGCACCAGAAGTAATTGACAATGCCCGATACACGTTTAGTCCTGACTGGTTTAGTTTTGGTTGTTTAGTATTTGAGATGATTGAAGGACAGGCGCCTTTTCGAGCCAGGAAAGAAAAGGTCTGTAACGCAAAATGTTCCCGATTTAAAAAGGTCTAACATTTCTCTATCTCTCTCTCTTTTCTTATTTGTGTGTTTTTTATTTATTATTACTTAAAAAAGGCCTATAAAATCTATTAAAAGGAGGGGGAAATATTTGTGTAAAAACCGTATGTTCCTCTACGTAACTTCTACCTAGCTTCTAGAAAAGTATCATAATGCCTGTATTTGTTCTATCAATACTAGTTCCCTATATCACAAATACGAAAGAAGCCTTCCATATTCCTTAACCCTCTTCTAGCTCTAATCCTTTTGAGTTGATTTAACAAAGCGTTGGTTTTCCGGGTATATACTACTACAAAATAGAAATTACATTTAAACTACTAAGGACATAAAAATAATGCCCCCCCCCCGGCTGGAGCCATCTCAGGTCCATTCATACCTTAAAACCGTGGCTTTCTAAGATTTTCTTGTGTTTTCAAAATTATTAGATTATAGAATTGTGCAAAAATTAAAAAACTTTCAGGGCAAAAACACATTTTCAGCAGTGTTGCCATGCTGAACAATGAAAATAAATAGCCAGTTAAAATTCACAACGCTGAGAGCTATCTCAGACTGAATTTTATTTTCAAAATTATTAAATCTTAGAATTGTTTCAAATTTATAAAGTTTTAGGGCAGTATCACGTATTTTTTAGTGTTGCCATGCTGAAGGATGAAAGTAATTTAGGGAAACGTACTAGTGAAATTTGACAACGCTTTCCGTCTGAAAAAATCCGAACACGTTACAATCTGTTAATTCCCCAACAAACTAGACCTTCAAAGGAAAGCTATATCTTCTTAAGGTGTTTGGTACTACATATTCTAAGTTTATTTTTAGCTGAATTTTACACTCGTTTTTCTTTTTAATTTAGTGCCCGCTGCCATCAAAACTACATAGCTGTATACGAAGGGCTTTTTCATTAAAAGTTGAATTTCTGATTTTTCCCGAATTTTCACGATACATACTGTTGGTTGTATAAATTTCTAGTTAGCCAATTCAAACAATCAAGTTTCATTTTCACTGTTATTTGTATTTAATGTCATTGGACTGGCCTGTTTATATAGAGTCCTTTATAATTTAAAGCAAAGATTGTTTACAACTAATACTTTTGTTTTCTTTTTTTTTGTTTCACTTTAAGGTTATGTTTCTTTATATTTTCGTGGAATTTTGCAAAAATGACTTAAGTCCACTTTTTTCAAAAATGAGTTAAGCATATGGTTTGAAAGAGCTCGAAGAGATCTATCGATTGGTATATTCCAAATAGGCTTATCTTTAATTCTGACCGAGTTACAAATTGTTCCAAACGAGTGTAAGTCCTTATCTTTTAAGTAACGAATAATTCAGCAATCTGGACATTTTTAGCGAACTCCAATCAAAAAGTTAACCAGGAATCATTTTTAAAGTTTCCACCTTCTTAAATTCTGATTGTTAGAATGATTGCTTAGTGTGCGTTTTCATATTCCTGAAAAATTAAGAAAAGTGGACTTGTGCCCTTTTTACAAAATGTCACGGATTTATTGTTCGTCATAAGGTCACTTTTAAGTTCTGACTCTGTGTTAGATTGCACTAATGGATAATCTCCTGGGAAATGACTCAGTTTTTGGTCCTATTAGTTTTCCATTGTCACTGGGATAGAGTCTATAAAGCATTATAAAACCATTCTAAACTATTCAACGTAAATTAATGCATTTTACTTCTATTTCGTTGCCGAGCGAAGGCATGTACAACATACTAAATGAAAGAACTAGAATCCGTATGGAAACAGGATTTCCAAATGGGAAAATAAAAAGGGGACTTACGTGATTTAGAAAAAAGTATCGGTATCTGTATTTTATATACCGATTTTGACTACTTTAGTAATTTAATTAAACCAATTTTTTAATAAACAATTTTCAGTTTTAAACTAGAAATACGAAAGAAGTTCCTGAGACTCCCTAACGTTAGATAAAAAGCGAAGATATTACAGAAAAAAGTAATTAAGAAACCAAATTGGAGTGATTTCCAGCCATTTAAAAAAAACGGAAAGACAAATCAAAAATTTCGGCAAAGACTTTCGCTAAACTGTCCTCGGTACTCAAAAAAAAAGAAAGAAAACAAGGTATAAAAAAAGAGTAAGTTTATATATATATATATATATATATATATATATATATATATATATATATATATATATATATATATATATATATTTCTTCCCGTTTTGAGTGGTAGGGACAGGTTAGCGGAAGTCTTTGCCGAAATACTTGTTTTGTCTTTCCGTTTTTTAGTGACCGAAAATCATCTTCCTCTGGTTTCTTGATTAATTTTTTCCCCTTATCCTCCTTTTTGCCGCGTCATATATAGCGTGTTTACAAATTCCTAACTTTCTTTTAAATATATTTTTCCTGAATTGAGTGAATGACGCCCTCAGCCAAATTCTATACAAATAAGCTGTTATAAACTTTAATGGCAGCCATTACCCTAATCAACAGGTTAATCGAGAGGCTGCTATACCCCAATAAATGCTTGAATTTGTTTTGTTGTATTTTATCCTATGAGCTCGAACCTCATGAGACGTGGCTGGACCCTCCTGTTTTTACGGTATGTCCCCCCCCCCAAAAAAAAAATCCCCCTTGTGAGTGTGTAGGCGACTGAAAGGTAATATTTGTTAGCTACCTTTAAAACGTTTCTGCATTAAGAAGGAGGCTGTGACTCCGCAGCACCTCACTCCGGAGGCTGTCTGAGCTTTATAAACTCTTATTGCAGGATAGTTGACCGAAGATTCCTCAGGAAGATTTGTCTTTTGAGCTACAGCTTTCTTAGAGGGGACTAAACCCACAATGGAGAAATACTTGGATGTACCAAGTTGCTTCAAATGTCATAGTTGATTTTGATACCTCCGACCTCTTCTCGGAAAGTGTACAGTATCAAAAATCTTTTAGTTGTGCCTTTTAAGGACCATGCCCTTTCTGTCCTCTCGGAGAAGGGAGGGGTCGCAAGTTATTGTCATCACGACAGTTAATAGCACGGGCTGTAGGATCTCAACCAAAATTGGCGAAAAGTATGAATTCACGTGATATGTGTGTCTTTGGGAAGTGCCCCATTGTTCCGAACTATATGGGGGAGGGGGCCCTACTTTTTTTTCGTCATTATATTTACCAGAAGTGACTGTTCATCCTAATGCTGAGCTAAATATGTTTTGTGAATTTTCCTTGAACTAAAACTTTCTTAGAGAAGACTTGACCCAGAATGGAGAAATACTTAGACGGCCTAGTTAGGCCAACCCAATGGTCGAGCTGCTATTTAAACCTTTAACCTCTTCTTGGAAACTGTCTAGCTTCTTATACATGCAATCTAAATAATGTATATAATATACTTCTATAGTCTTTAATATTCCTAAATTGTGAGTACGGCCAGCTTTTGTTTTATATATTGTTATATTGCTTCTGATAAAGTATTTTTATCTCCGTTCTTGAGTTCCTTCGATATGTAGGGGAAGAACTAGGTCCAGAATCGCGTTAATAATGAACATTTCTTTGTCTTTGAGACGGTCATCCGACGCCGAAGCTCCCAATTTAATAATTTACAAATGAGCTTCACAATTTTTGCTACTAAAGTATTCTATTTTCATCATTTTTTATGGTCACCAAACTTCACTTATTGAGTTGTTTTATATAATACACAATTACTCAATATTGTTTGGCTGAAATCCCTCTTTTATTGAACATACCTCATTCTAGAAAAATTTCTAAAGTATTTTCTAAGCCTTCTGAAGAATAATCACATTATTGAGAGACAACACTATACACAGCTCTGTTTGAGGACATTATGAAAAGCATATTTTAAGCACTATGGAGAAGAAAGAACTTAGTGGCCCAAACGTTTTAGTAGCTCTAGTGGCTCTAGGGGCCTAAAATTAAGCGTTTGGTACTACTTTCCTATATAGTCATGCCGCTTATAAGCAATAACAGGCATCAATTATTATGCAAAATGATGGTTTCACTTAAAGCAATAGCTTATAGCATTGTTAAAATCATGAACCGTGCAAACTGACTCTTGACATATATAAATTTTATTTATGACTTATTTTAGTTTATTGACCTTGAAGCAATACTTGCTGCTTTAAACTTTTGTGTTGCTGTTTTTTTATTTTTTTTTGTTCTTAGTCATTGTTTTGCTTGTTTTTGTACCGGGTTCGAACCCTCACTCCGAAATGTTTGTCCGACTCGTAAAAATGTAACTAAAATGTATCTTGAAGACAAAAACAAAGAGTATTGGTAACTTATAAAAGGGGGAACTGGCGCTAATGTCGACAAAAATAACTATCAACGCCGTCTAGCGTTTGACGACACGTGACATTCTTTCTAATGTAATTATCAGAACAATTAATTTAATCAGTGTAATTGGTAAAATTACACTGCATAGCCAAGGCTCAGGGTGTTTTTTCACAGTCAAAAAAAGTTTGGAAGAATATGAAGATAAGTCTGCAAACCAAGATTAGAATATTAGAAGCTACAATGATGACAGTAGTCAAATATGGTTCTGAAGCATGGGTGCTTCGAAAAGCAGATGAAGATTTCCTAGATGTTTTCCAGAGAAATTGCTTAAGGATTGTTCTGGGCAACCGGCTAACTGGCCGTATTTCAAACAATAGGTTGTACGAAAAATTTGGTTCAATATCGCTCTCTAGAGCTATAATAAAAGAAAGGTTGAGGCGGCTAGGCCACGTTGTGCGGATGTAGGATGACAGGTTGTCGAAGATTGTTTTTTCGGCCAACCGTCTAGGGCTAAACGGAAAGCAGGTCGTCTTCGTCTGGGTTGGGAAGACGTGATAAAGAAAGATTTAAAGGAAATGGGAACTTCATGGGAGGGTGTAAAAAGGGGGGCTTTGAATAGATTGGGATGGAGGAGGCGCGTGCGTAGCTGTGTTGGCCACATGCGGCTTGGTGCTGCAGTGAGTTGTTAGTAGTAGTTAGTAGTAAAGTTTTTTCTAAAGAATATGAGTAACTTATAAGAGTCGAAATTGACGCTAGTGTCGAAAAATCACCAATGCTATCCAGCGTTTGGTGACACTTGGTATTTTTTTTCAAGCTTTCTAATCGTTTTTTTTCTTCAGGAACTGAGGTCAGACGTTTAATACTAAAAATAGCGTGCTAACAATATTTAGTGGCTTGAAAAAAAAAATTTGCGACCGCTATAGATATTTAAATTTTGACATTGAAATTTCGAAAATTTAAGTTTTGACTGCTAGTTGTATTGAAGTTGTAACTATTTGACTCGTTTTTAAATCCAGCGTTGTACGTAAATATATCGATTTTCACAGTCGAAGGAAGTTCCTAGCAAAATAATTAAAATTTATTGGCTACGTATTCTCTCCTTGAAAAAGGCTTATGTCGCGTTCAGTGACAAAGGAAACCGTACAGAATATAATTGCATGTTAAAAAACTTTTATATAGTACTTCGTGGAAAATTGGAGAAGCTTCCACGTTTATGAACTTGTTTATTGTCTCTGGTGTCTGGCAAGTTTCAAATACCGGTTCTGCAGGTTGGGAATATAGGATTTCTTTGGCTCGATATCTATTCTTTTATTTTGAAAATTCCCTTTGTAAAAATTTGGAAATTACTGAATCATATATTAAAGTTCAAAATAAGGGAATTTTGGCTACTGCAACAATTTTAGACCTGGATGGGTACTACACAATTGTTGAGTAAGAGGTGTATAAACAGTGGCGTAATTTCATCAAATTTTTGGGGGGTGGCAAAGTTGAAGCCAATTTTCCCAAATCAAGCAAAAATGACAGGAAAAACTAAACAATAAGCCATTTGGTACTATAAAGGTACTATTTAGAACTATAAAAGTTCTATAAAGGTACTTTATAGTACTATAAGGATAAATATAAACTAAACAAAAACTGAAATGTTCCTGTTGATGCTTGAATTATATAGATTTATCTTAGTTCTGAGAAGATTTTGGTAGAAAATAAATTATAGCTGGGGGGGGGGGACTGGGGTCTGGAGGTGACCAAAGTCTGGGAAGGGTAGTTGCCCCCTGCTTCATAGAAAATTACGCCCCTGTGTATAAAAGGAGAAACTGTATTTTATAATAGCCTACCAACCAGTAGAGTGAACGTAATGCAGTTAATAAGTGCGCCTTGATGCAGGTCTAGACAGTGAATGGCCATGTATTGGGTTTTTCTGTGACTATTAGTTGTTGGTGAACAGCAGCCGTTGAAGCCAGAACGCGTACAAGCTGTTTTTTTGGATGAATGCAAAAGCGACAGTGAAAAAGTTCGAAGAACAGCAGGTGTCTGGGAAATTTTTTTCAAACTTTGTATGACCTTGAAAGTTTTTAGTTGTCCATTTAATAGAAGACTACACCAAAAAAAGACCAAACACAAACAAAAAACTATCCAATAAATAAAAAAGAAGGCAAAAAAATGGTATTAAAAGCTTGGAATGTTGTAAATGTTGTAAATTAAAATGTTATAACTTTTTTGTTGTAACAACATTGAAATGTTGTAAATTAAGCTGTAGCACTACTATTAGTTTTTTTTTGTTTAATTTAATTTTCGTGCGACTTTGATCTGAATCGAAAATCTATTATTTTATGCAGTTCCAAATACACAATGATCCAATCTATGGCCTGACGAGCCTTGGACTGACCCTAGGAAATTTTTGGGCAACAGTTTTTGTGGATGGGGGTTTTGAGACCAACGTTGGGGATGGAACGACTCATCATGTCCTCCCCTGTGTTTAGGTATTCAAATACCTTTATTAATACATCTCAGATTTTTTTTTTTTAGACTATAACCAGTAAAATTTGGCCAGTATAGAAGAGAAAAAAGAAATTTGACAGGTATTCACGGTTCTTCCCTGATGCCTTATTTAATTCAAATATATCTCCAACAATAGTAGTGTTGCTCTGTTTTAAAGTAAAACCTAAAAGTTTACGGTAAAAAGGGTAACATGGTCTACACTACATTTGACAATATATAATTGTGAGCCGTATTTTGAAGGTATATATTTATATATTTAAAAAAAATGGAGTTACTGGATAGTATTTTGCATAAGTTGTCAGTAGCGCAAGTAGATTTTTCAAAGTACGATGAATTTCTCTTCCTCAGTAAGTGACCAATGTATTTTTGATATAAAGTGGCATGCTAAACGTCTTAACAATTTGTCGGTCTTTCAAACTTAATATTCAGGGTCTCTATTCGTCGTTTGATGAGTTAAGGCTAATAGTTGGTGTTTGACTGCCTGATATTATTAGGCCATGTTAAACCTTTCTGGATAATAGCAATGAGATTCTGCTGGATATACCGGGTATAGGTCGGAACGACTAAATGAAAAAGCTATAAATATTGTCATTCTTGCGACTTAGTCAAAAGTGCTCAGTTCAGCATATTAGTTAGTCTATTTCCTGAATTACAAAAAATAACCCTGAAATTTCAGTTGAAATGAATCTTGATTTTTAGGTGAAACGAGAGGAAGTTGATAGGCGGATTCGAGAAGTCACGGAAAGTTACTCGTACAAATTCACAGAAGAAGCCAAGTCTCTCTGTCTAGGAGTAAGTCTATCTCTCTCTCCCCCTCTCTTTCTCTCTCTCTTTTTTCCCTCACTTATCTTTATCTCTTTCTATGTATCTATATAAGGGTTTGAATTAAGATCGGTAAGGTTAAAAGCAGTTTCATAGGCAGTGCAGTAGCGCTGCCTAAGTAAAGAACGATGTGGGCACAATGTATTATTTTTTTATTTTTATTTTTTGACCAGGGCACTTCGTGTCGAAGGAGTTGTCGTAGAAACTTCGAAAAGGGCTCGTTCGATTGGAAATTAGACTGGTTTGTGCCCATTTTAATAGTCAAAAGGGATTGGAAGGCAACTAACACCCCTTCCACTTCAACCATTTCCCCAAACACATCAAATCAAAATTTTCAGATAGCCATTTTATTCAACTTAGTTGAAAGTTTTGGAAATTAGGTCTTTAAGGATGACAACCCATCCCCCCCACAACCCTTGGGCAAGGATTGTAAGCTATATCCTGGGGGCATATAAGGTTCTTATAGACAGAATTGTCGTAAAAACTTCAAAAAGGGCTCATTCAATTGCGAATTGAGAGGGCTAGTGTCCCTTCTAATGGGCGAAATTGATTGAAGGGTAATTAACAATCCTATCATGTGCACCATTCCCCTAAACACATCTACTGAAAATTTTCAGATAACCATTGTGTAGAAAGTAGCCGTAGTAGAAAATTATGGAAACTAGGTCTTTGAGGATGACAACCTCCCCTCCCCCCCAGCACTTAGGGCAAGAGTTGTAAGTTATTCCCTGGGGGCATTAAGGTTTTTATTGAAAGTGTTGTCGTAGAAACTTCAAAAGGGCTCATTTGATTGGAAATTGAAAGGGCCTTTTTATAGTGAAAGTGATGGGAGAGCGACTAACGCCCCTCTCACGCCCACCATTATCCCAAACACATCCAATCAAAATTTTGAGATAGCCATTTTGTTTAACGTAGTTTAAAGTTCTGGAAATTTTGTCTTAGAGGATGACAACCACCCTCACAGCCCTTAGGGTAAGGGTTGTAATTTATGCCCTGGGGGTATATAAGGTGTTTATAGAAAGTGTTGTCGTAGAAACTCAAAAAGGGCTCATTCGATTGGAAATCAAAAGTCCTATTGCGAAAGTGCTCGGAAGGCTTGAAATTTTTATAATAAAGATTAATGTGGGTATAATGTATGATTTTTGTTTTTGGGGTTTAGACTAGGGCATTTCGCATCAAAGAAGTCGTAGTTGGAACTTTGATAAGGGCTGATTCAATTGGAAATAGAGAGGTCTGATGCTCTTTTTGATAGTCTAAAGTGATTGGAGGGCAACTAATCCCTCTCCCACGCCCATCCTCCCATTTGCCCTCATGTTTAGAAACTTATTGTTGCCTAAAGATTCAATCAAAATGCACTGTGTTAATGTCAATTCCCAATAAGGTATCTAGACAGCATCCCTGGAATATTCGAGGATATTATTCACTAACTTTCGGGGCTACTTCTGCTATTAAAATTTAACCAAGTCAGAATAGAGCCGGAGTGTCTATCCTATCAAAGAAAATAAACAGATTTTTTTGCGAATGGTATAAAATTTTCCATTTCAGGTCAACTAGAGGAGGTATGAAACTAAATTAAACACTACTATTTGTGTCCAGATTTTTAAGAGGGTGTATGTTGTTGAAAATTGCTGAAATTTTTTCTGCAGTATACAAATAGCAGGCCAAACTATAAAGTCTTAAAAAAACGAAAAGATTTAAAGTATTATTTTCTTTTTCCCTGGAAAGACTACGTCAATATAAAACGAACAAAAATTAATTAAAAAAACTGTTTCCACAAAATAAGTTTTTCAAAGAAAAGAACTCCATTAAACAAAAGATGAGCAAAAATAAAATCAAATAATCTACGAAGCGTGAAACTACCGCAAATTAGCATCGATAAATAAATGAAACACAAAATTGAACAGAAATTACAATAAATAACCGAGTCAAACTCAAAACGAGAAAAAATTAACATAAGTTGGGCTCAAAACCCCTATGCCTTCCCAAGGACAGAACATAATTTGCACTTTACTGAAAAGAATATAAATGTTCTTACTTTTATAATTTTAATAAATCAAATGATATTAACATTTTGATTACTAAATATCAGTATATGTTTATTAAACTGACAATGCACATTCATTTGTATTTTTTTCAGTAAAGTGCAAATCATGTTCTGGCCTTGGGAAGGCATAGGAGTTTTGAGCCCTACTCATGTTAATTTCTGCTCGCTTTGAGTTTGACTCGGTTATTTACTGTTATTTCTGTTTGTTTTGGGTTTCATTTACTTATCGATGCTGATTTGTGGTAGTTTCACGCTTGGTAGATTATTTGATTTTATTTTTGCCCATTTTTTGTTTAATTGGGTTCTTTACTTTTCTTTGAAAAACTTATTTTGTGGAAAAAGGTTTTTTTAATTAATTGTTATAAAATTGCCTCGCTGGCCAGTTTCTGAGGGAGGGCAAGTGCTATTGGAATCTTGTTTTTTTTTTTACCGTGATTTAAACTGGGATACTCATTTTCTTATTCTTATTTTCATATATTCTTCTTACGGGGATGGGGCATTGCCTCCCCCAGCCCACCCTGGTCGACGCCCGTTACAGATTTTCAGTAGGATCGATTAAATGCAAATGATGCTTTTTTTCCTTTATTAAAGGAAAAATATTGAAAATATATTATTTGGATAAAAGACTTTGGTGCAACTAGTGTAAACATTCCTGGACAAATTCTTTTGATATTTTAAAGAAAGTATTAGATCTTTCTGAATTATTCGAGAATACGGTGAAACATCAAATCCTTAATTTTTGAATTTTTATGAACCTAGATGAATTAAAATATTTTAATATTTTAAAAAAGATTTGTCCAGAAAGCTTATTTTGTTCTAATTCAAAATAGTCTTTAATCAGAGTAAGGACTTTTAACAGTTTCAACTTCAAAAATTATTTCTAGATACCACACCTTAGCAGGGGTGGAACCAGAGGAGCGGATCCAGGGGGTGCCCCCGCCCTTCAAGATATTCAACCCTCATTCCGTTTTTGTTCTTCTTTTGCTCTTTTTTTTAATAAACATGTCAATTTGGTCAAATATTGGTGCCCTTGTCACATTGTCCCCCTCCCCCAAGATTTTGCTTTAGATCTGCCTTCGCGCCTTAAGATTAAAAATGTTCTTGTAGGCTTTTCAACAAACATGCAAAGAAGCTAGACAGATATCGACAAATACGAAAAAATCCACATAAAAATACTTATATATATATAAAAAAAACTGTTCATTTCCACACCTATTCTCTGCATGTATCATAAAATGATACTTCTTTTTAATCCTTTATATAGTAATGGTATCTAAATATAATTGTATACTGTAGCGTCTTCTTTTTCCAAATATAATGTACTTTTCATACCACGCGTACTTGCTCTGAGCAAATACGTCACAACCTTAGTTCAGTTGCTGCCTGGCAAAAACAGGCTTTTCCATAGACATACCGTGATGTGTACATCGGAATTGCGCGTGCGTGAAGGCGGAGTTTGAATCTTATGTGGTTTTAAATGTGTTTTACTTTTTTTCAAGGGAGAGTATAGCCTTTGTCGATACTGTATATTCTGTCTACTGTGCTAAATATAAATATATATATATATATATATATATATATTTTTTTTTCAGTTATTAAAGAAGGAGGTTCACGAGAGGCTGGGGTGCACAAAAGGTCGATACGGAGCCGATGAAGTAAAAACGCACGAATTTTTTAGGCCTATAAATTTTCGTCGTTTGGAAGCTGGAATGTGCGACCCTCCGTTTATACCCGATCCGCATGCAGTTTATGCAAAAGACGTGTTAGATATTGAACAGTTTTCAACAGTTAAGGGTGTAAATTTGGATAGCAGTGACAGTGGCTTTTATGCCAAGTTTAATACTGGATCTGTTTCAATTCCCTGGCAAACAGAGGTGAGTTCACTCTTTTGGATCAAAATTAGGTCGTACTCCACTTGTTTTTTGCAACACACCAAGCTTTCTCATTGCTTACTTCTCATGATTTCTGTTGATTATTTTTTTAGTTTCTTTTTCTATTTTGCTATTGCTTTCTATTCCCCGTTTCAATAACTTCGGGCAATGAAAAAATTTTTGTGTATAAAATGCGTTGTTACTTGTTTACTATGCCCTATCAATTTTCCTTATAAATTTGTATTCTTCTACTTTTGTCAATCTTCTGTTGTCTGTCAATCTTCTTCTGTATTTTGTTTTCACTCCAAGCTCTTTCATTACTTACTTCACATAATTTTTGTTCATTCTTTGTTGTTTTTTTTTGTTTTTTTTTAGAATGGTTTAGTTTTCTAGTACTTTCTTTTCCCCATTCTAATAACTTCTGGGAATGAAAGAAAATTTTGTATGTGATGTTCTGTTGCTTATTTTTATTGCCCTATCAATTATGAGATTCTTTTTTAAATCGAAGGCAAGTAGAGGCAGGTTCAATTTTATTCTTCTTCTTCTATCAAAATTATTCAAAATTTTGTATCTTCTTCTTATTTGCTTTATTGTTCTTCCCGCTTCTTATGTTATGAGGCTTGTTAAAATGAGAGAAAAAAAGGGACGTTTTCAGGATTCATGCTTGCGCACAGGGAGAAGGGTTAAGTAAAACCAGTAAGACAGGAGGGGGTGCTACCATTTTGGCGAACCTTCACAAGCACGAAACGTCATAACATCGAACCGTCAGAACCGTCATAACATCTAAAAAAAATTATAAGTTTATATAATAGTAATAAGTATATAATAGTTTAGAAAAAAATTTCGGCTATATATTTGCACATCAGGGGGGTGGGGTAAAGCATAGCATATATTAAATACGTAACCTAACCCAGGTACCTTTTCCCCCCTAAACCCCAAAAAACTAAAGTTTTAAAATGTTCGATGTTATGACGGTTCGAGGTTCTGACGGATTTTTTGTCGATGTTGTGACGGATTTTGTACTGCTCCTAACGTTCGTGCTCCTGACGGTTCGATGTTATGACGCCTTCCCAGATAGGAGGCATGCTGTCCGATCTTAGTAGTAGTATCAATTCGCATCTCTCAGTAACTACTAAGGAAGAATCGTAAAACTACACATAATTTAGTGCCACACTTGTACTGCAGAAGCGGAAAATTGAAATGGCGAGAACTTGGCTTGAGAACCTTGTGTCAACACTAATTTAACCCAGGCTTTTTCCTACTAATTCCATGTCTTTAAATCTTTTTTTCAGATTCATATCATACTACAGTTAATACTGCTACTAAAAAAATCACTGCAGTACCGAGCCGCCTGAGTCCACCACAGCTACGCACGCTTCCTCCATTCCAATATATTCACAGCTTCAATCCACTTCATCCCAAGAAGTTCCAATGTCCTTTAAATCCTTTCTTATTACGTCTTCTCACTCTGTTTGGGATAGGAGCCGCTTTTTGATTTGGAACTAGATAGATTGCCCAAAGAGCCCAATCTTTGGCAATCTTCCATCCTTCACCCATAAGACGCGACCTAGCAATCTTAACCTTTCTTGCAGTATAGCCCTAGAAAGTGGGGTCGAACCACATCTTAGTGCAGCTTACTCTTTGAAATACGGTCAAGCAAACGTTGGCTTTTTCAGTCGACGCTTCAGAGGCAACGACACTTGTGAGCCGTACCTGACAACTGGCATTTCCCTGGCTTCCAATATTCCCTGCATAGTCTGTAGACTTATCTTCCAATTCTTTCAAACTTCTTTTCATTTGCAGGAACACCCCGCACCTTCACTATTCTGCTATTTACATCTTCACTAAATCCACCATCTTTACTAATAATACTACCCGGGGTAGTGAAGCTATCCACTTGATCAATTTTCTCGTTACCTAACAACATCTCTTCATTATCATTTTTTCTAACTTTAAGCGAAATACATTTCATAACATTAATTTTCAAACCTTTTTGCACTCTCAAATTTTCCAAAAGTTCATTTTTTCGCTGATTTTTTTTGTAACTAATGTCTATCAGAGAATAATTCATAGGGCACAATCTGCCCATCAGGGTTTTCTACCTTAACCGCAACAATATTATTTCTCGTTCTTGGGGCTGAACCTTTTCTGTCAGCTGAATCAAATTTCTGGTTACAATAATAATTTATTTGTAATCTATGCAACCTTTGTTTATTTGCAAATATGTATAATATGTATAAAAAGTGGATTAAAAAAAAAAAAAAAAAAAAAAAAAAAAAAAACACCTGAGACCCAACAATTTCATGGTTACTACATCATGTATAATGTGTTAGTTAAATCAAGAAAACGTCGCTCGAAAGAACGTAAACAGAAGGACCATGATGTTTTGGTCTGTAATAAATAAAAATTTATCAGTTCAACCTACCACAACTCGTCTGATTCTACTGTTGGCCTGCTAAGGTGTGCCGTTTTTAACTAGCGGAGATGCAAATGTGATTACTAAGCTTTAGTCAATACTCACTTTTATTTTAGTATGTGAGCTGGAATAAAACTTAAAAATGCGTAATAACAGGGTAGGTTGGGTATTAGGGAAACTTCAGCGCTACTTCAGACCGATTTTAACGACCCACCATCAGCACCAAAAAGAATTTTGCTTTCGTCATGATTGGTTAATTCGATTGTAGAAATTATAATTGCAAAGATGCACTGCCATATGTATTAAGGTTGTGTCAGTAGATTGTATATATGGAATTCTAGCACACTATGTTCCTTGGCACCTTTCCAAGGCAGATTACCAGACTGGTTATTGCTATTGATATCAATTGCACAAGGACCTTCACAAGAATATACACTACAGTTTGACGTGCACATTGCAAAAAGCGAGCAAACCTATAAAGTAGTCAAACACCTTTTGAAACTATAGTCGAGATTTTATAACACAATTAGACTGGTTATTTTTATTCGTCGAAATATACAAGGAATTTCATAAGAATGTACAGTAAAGTTTCACGTGCACATTGCAAAAAGCGATCAAACCTATAAAGTGGTAAACACGTTTTGAAACTATAGTCGAGATTGTATAACTCAACCAGACTGGTTATTGCTTTGCGAATTGGACTATACGAACGATATTAATTGAATAATAGGGAAAAAACGGAGCTAGATAGCATTTGCGAATTGGATCATATGAAGGTGGAGAAAAAAGGGTATAGTATTTGCGAATTGGACTATACGAACGATATTAATTGAATAATAGGAAAAAAAGAGCTAGATAGCATTTGCGAATTGGATCCTATGAAGATGGAGAAAAAAAGGGTTAAACTGATTATTGGACAATTGCCTTTAGTCAAGACTAGTTTGTTAGGAATGTGTCGCTGCTAAAGCTAACTCTAATTGCAAAAAAAGGGTATAGCATTTGCGAATTGGGGATTATCAGTTAAGGTAACCCCTCAAGGTTGTTAACTCGTAGAGCATTTATTATTGCTTTGAGGCGCCGTGGATGTATGAAAATTGTTAGCGATGAAAAATTGATCGTATGACTTGACCTAGCTCAACTTTTTTAATGTTTTATGTATAATACACAAGGTGCGTTCGAGAAGTATCTTCAATGTAAAATAGAGTTTACCGTTATAGTATACTAAAAGGTTGATACTAAGAGAGATGTAGATGAAAAGAAAAGAATTTTAATAATGAAAATCAGAACAAACCTTAGAAATCCTTGCAAATCAAGTAGTAAGGTGTGTGTGAGTACGAACCATCAAGGATCATAAGTACCAACGACCCTAACCACTAGAGACCTAAACCCCCCAAAGGTCCCCTATCCCCAAACTCGAAGGGTGCTCCCCCCCCCCCCCTCCAACTTGTTGGCCCCCTCTCCCCATTTTTTTTTATTTATTTTTTAACTTTTTTTATAATTTTTTTGAACATGATATATTTTTTTCAACTATTTTTTTTACATGTCTTCGAATGAGATGAAACATAAAACAAAAAAATCACATTTAATATTTTCCAAACTCAAAATGAGAATGTTATTGATATGTTAGTCATGACCTTTACTATTTGAAAAATAATGTTCGTAGTAGCACTTTTTTTTATTGGACTAAAAATTTTTTTGGACTTAGAAATTATTCAACTTTTTTTACGTATTTAAAAATGACATCGATGACACATCAGTAAAAATTGTGTACAACTCAAAATGGAATAATGATTATTCTACTGATTACGAACTAAGAGAAGACAATAACTACAATATCAAGAGAGAAAATGGTAAACTATTTTATGGATCAGATTCAAAATGTGGATCCTTCGTCGGATCTGCTGGATGAAATTGACAAAATATAAGTATCAGATTGAATAAATGCTTTATCAACACCATTTGTCGGATATGACGGATAAAATTAACAAAATCTAAGTATCAGAGTGATTAAATGCTTTATGAGCATCCTTTGTTGGATATCTCGGATAAAATCTAAGTATCAGAGTGATTAAATTCTATATCAACATTCTTTTCTCGGATAAATGGGATAAAATTGATAAAATCTAAGTATCAGAGTGAATAAATGCTTTATCAACATCCTCTAAATGCATTATCAACATCATTTGTCGGGTATATCGGATAAAATTGAAAAAATCTAAGTGTCAGAGTGAATAATTTTTTATATCAACATCTATTGTAAGATACATAGAATATAATTGACAAAATCTAATTATAAGAGTGAATAAATGCTTTATCAGCATCCTTTTTCGAATATATCAGATAAAAGTGAGAAAATCTAAGTACCATAGTGAATAAATGCATTATCAACATCATTTGTCAGATATGCCAGTTAAAATTGACTAGTCAGATAAAATTGACAAAATCTAAGTGTCAGAGTGAATAAATTTTTTTTCTCAACATCTTTTGTCAGATACATCGAATATAATTGACAAAATCTAAGTGTTAGAGTGAATAATTTTTTTATCAACATCATCTGTCAGATACATCGAATAAAATTGACAAAATCTAAGTATCAGTTTGATTAAATTCTATATCAACAACCCTTGCTCGAATGCATGGGATAAAATTTACAAAATCTAAGTATCGGATTGATTAATTTCTATATCAACAACCCTTTCTCGAATAAATGGGATAAAATTGAAAAAATCTAAGCGTCAGAGTGAATAATTTTTTTTTTATCAACATCTATTGTCAGATTCATCGAATATAATTTACAAAATCTAAGTATCAGAGCGAATAAATGCTTTATCAGCATCCTTTTTCGAATATATCAGATAAAAGTGACAAAATATAAGTACCAGAGTGAATAAATGCATTATCAACATCATTTGTCGGATATGCCAGTTATAATTGACATGTCGGATAAAATTGACAAAATCTAAGTGTCAGAGTGAATAAATTTTTTTTCTCAACATCCTTTGTCAGATACATCCAATATAATTGACAAAATCTAAGTGTTAGAGTGAATAATTTTTTTATCAACATCATCTGTCAGATACATCGAATAAAATTGACAAAATCTAAGTATCAGTTTGATTAAATTCTATATCAACAACCCTTGCTCGAATGCATGGGATAAAATTTACAAAATATAAGAATCGGAATGATTAAATTCTATATCAACAACTCTTTCTCGAATACATGGCATAAAATTGCAAAAATCCAAGCGTAAGAGTGAATAATTTTTTTTATATCAACATCTATTGTCAGATACATCGAATATAATTTACAAAATCTAAGTATCAGAGTGAATAAATGGTTTATCAGCATCATTTGTCGAATATATCAAATAAAAGTGACAAAATTTAATTACCAGAGTGAATAAATGCATTATCAACATCATTTGTCGGATATGTCAGTTAAAATTGACATGTCGGATAAAATTGACAAAATCTAAGTGTCAGAGTGAATAATTCTTTTTCTCAAAATCTTTTGTCAGATACATCAAATATAATTGACAAAATCTAAGTGTTAGAGTGAATAATTTTTTTATCAACATCATCTATCAGATACATCGGATAAAATTGACAAAATCTAAGTATCAGACTGAATAAACGCTTTATCAACATCATCTGTCGGATATGTTGGACAAAATTTTTTTATCAAGGGAACATCTGAATGCGTTTAAGGTATAGTACGAATGGCTTGCAAACAACACGAAAGTACTATCAGAATGAATAAATTTTTTACCAACATCCGTTGTTGGATATGTCATTATGAAAAAATTGTAAGTAGGTAAGTAAGTAAGTAACAAACTATTTCTTGAATCCACCTCTTGGATACACAATGCAGAAATTTAATTAAGGAAATTATGAAAAAAAATTGAAAAAATTACTTATTAACATTAATTATCGATTGAAGTCCCTTTCTTGACAGACAATATAACAAATTCATAAAATCTAATTCCAACTTGAATTAAATTCTATATCTACATCCATTTCTCGGACACATAGGAAAAAGTAGACAAAATCTAAGTGTTAGAGGGAATAAATGGTTTTATCAACAAATTTTGTCAGGTACGTTGGATAAAATTGACAGAATCTAAGTGGCAGAGTGAATAATTTTTTTATCAACATCCTTTGTCAGATACATCAAATAGAATTGACAAAATCTAAATTTCAGAATGAATAAATGCTTTAACAACATCCTTTATCGGATATGTCGGATAAAATTGACAAAATCTAAGTATCAGAGTGACTAAATTCTATATCAATATCCGTTTCTCGGATACATAGGATAAAATTGACAGAATCTAAGTGTCAGAGGGAATAATTTTTTTTTATATACATCCTGTCAGATACATCAAATAAAATTGACGAAATCTAAATTTCAGAATGAATGAATTTACTATCAACATCCTTTGTCGGATATGTCGGATAAAGTTGACAAAATCTAAGTGTTAGAGTGAATAAATTTTTTTATCACCATCTTTTCTCAGATACATCGGATATAATTGACAAAATCTAAAAATTCGAGTGAATAATGTTCTTATCCAAACCATTGGTAAGATGCATCAAACAAAGTTGAAAAAATCCAAATTTAAGAACAAATGAATAATTCACAAACATACTTTATTAGATGTTTTGAATAAAATTTACAAAATCCAGGCATCTGTAGTAATATTCTATATTAGCATCTTTTTCTCGGATACAAAGGATAAAATTGAAAAATTCTAAGTGTTAGAGTGAATAAATTTTTTATCAACATCCTTTGTCAGATACATCAAATAAAATTGACAAAATCTAAATTTCAGAATGAATAAATTCATTATCAACATCCTTTGTCGGATATGTCGGATAAAATTGACAAAATCTAAGTATCAGAGTGAATAATTATTTTAACAACATCCTTTGCCAGATACATCGAGTAAAATTGATAAAATATAATTGTCAGAGTGAATAAATTTTTTTATCAACATCCTTTGTCAGATACATCAAATAGAATTGACAAAATCTAAATTTCAGAATGAATAAATGCTTTAACACCATCCTTTATCAGATATGTCGGATAAAATTGACAAAATCTAAGTATCAGAGTGACTAAATTCTATATCAATATCCGTTTCTCGGATACATAGGATAAAATTGACAGAATCTAAGTATCAGAGTGAATAATTTTTTTTTATATACATACTTTGTCATATACATCAAATAAAATTGACAAAATATAACTTTCAGAATGAATAAATTCACTATCAACATCCTTTGTCGGTTATGTCGGATAAAGTTGACAAAATCTAAGTGTTGGAGTGAATACATTTTTTTTATCAACATCTTTTGTCAGATACATCGGATAAAATTGACAGAATCTAAGTGTCAGAGTGAATAAATTTTTTTATCAACATCCTTTGTCAGATACATCAAATAAAATTGACAAAATCTAAATTTCAGCATGAATAAATGCTTTAAAAACATCCTTTACCGGATATGTCGGATAAAATTGACAAAATCTAAGTATCAGAGTGACTAAATTCTATATCAACATCCTTTTCTCGGATACATAGGATAAAATTGAAAAATTCTAAGTGTTAGAGTGAATAAATTTTTTATCAACATCCTTTGTCAGATACATCAAATAAAATTTACAAAATCTAAATTTCAGAATGAATAAATTCATTATCAACATCCTTTGTCGGATATGTCGGATAAAATTGACAAAATCTAAGTATCTGAGTGAATAATTATTTTATCAATATCCTTTGCCAGATACATCGAATAAAATTCATAAAATATAAGTGTCGAAGTGAATAAATTTTTTTTATCAACAAAGTTTCTCCGAAGCGTCAAATAAAATTGACAGAATCTATATGTCAGAATGTATAAATTACTTAACAACATAATGTATCGGATATTATGGCTAGAACAGTCAAAATCTTAGTACCAGATTGAGTGAATTCAATATCAACACCCTTTTCTCGGATACATAGGATAAAATTGACAAATTCTAAGTGTTAGAGTGAATAATTTCCTTTGCCAGAATAATCCTTTGCCGGATACATGGGTTAAAATTGACAAAATCTAAATATCAGAGTGAATAAATTCGTTATCAACATTCTTTGTTGGACATGTTAAATGAAACTTACAAAATCTAAGCAACAAAATTAGTAAAGTGCATGTCAACAGCACTTTTTTTCGGATGATTGAGGTAAAATTGACAAAATCTAAATTTCATATAGTATAAATTCATTAATAGTATCCTTTAAACGCATTATCATTACCCCGCCCACGCGGGGTACACTCCATGTCTTTTTCGGTTTTTGTGTCTAAATCTACGTATTTGTATGTGTTTTTATCTCTCTCACTCTTTTTGCCTGTGTGTCTGGGCGGGTGTTTGCTTATTCCAATGCATGTCTGACGACTCCAAGTGAACCTAAATTAACTCAACTTTTTGAATATCTCTCACTATGACTGTGTGTCTGAGCGGGTGTGCTGCCATCTATAACGGGTCTAACCTAAATTCATCGTAACGACACATGAAGTCAAAATGAATAGAATTTGGATTTTATGACTGTTATCTGATGTATCCGATAAAAACTTTGAAAACGAATTTATTCTTTCTGGTACTTAGATTTTGTCACTTATATCCGATATGTCTGACATGTGATGTTGATAAAGCATTTAAGGGATATTGATAAAGCATTTAATCACTCTGATTCTTAGACTTTGTCAATTTTATCCCATGTACCTGAGAAAGGGGTGTTGATAAAGAATTTAATAACTCTGATACTTAGATTCTGTCAGTTTTATCCGACATATCCGACAAAGGATGTTGATAATGAATTTATTCACTCTAACACTTAGATTTTATCAATTTTATCCCATGTATCTGAGAAAGGGATGTTGATATAGAATTTAATAACTCTGATACTTAGATTCTGTCAATTTTATCCGATATAGCCGACAAATGATGTTGATAATGCATTTCAAGGATCTTGATAAAGCATTTATTCACTCAGATACTTAGATTTTGTCAATTTTATCCCATGTATCTAAGAAAGGGATGTTGATATAGAATTTAATCATTTTGATACTTAGATTCTGTCAGTTTCATCCGACATATCTGACAAAGGATGTTGATAATGAATTTACTCATTCTGATATTTAGATTTTGTCAATTTTATCCAATATATCTGACAAAGGATGTTGTTTCATTCTGAAATTTAGATTATGTCAATTTAATTTGATGTATCTGACAAAGGATCTTGATAAAAAAAATTTATTCACTCTGACTCTTATATTTTGTCAATTTTATTCGATGTGTCTGGCAATGGATGTTGATAAAAAAAATTATTAACTTTGATACTTAGATTCTGTCAATTTTATTCGACATATCCGACAAAGGATGTATGTATCCGATAAAAACTTTGAAAACGAATTTATTCTTTCTGGTACTTACATTTTGTCAATTTTATCTTATGTATCTGACATGTGATGTTGATAATGAATTTAAGGGGTATTGATAAAGCATTTATTCACACTGATACTTAGATTTTGTCAATTTTATCCCATCTATCTGAGAAAGGGATGTTGATATAGAATTTAATAACTCTGATACTTAGATTTTATCATGTTTATTCCAAGTATTCGAGAAAGGGATGTTGATATAGAATTTAATCAATCTGATGCTTAGATTTTGTCAATTTTATCCGATATAGCCGACAAATGATGTTGTTAATGCATTTCAAGGATGTTGATAAAGCATTTATTCATTCTGATACTTAGATGTTGTCAATTTTCTCCAATGTATCCGAGAAAAGGATGTTGATATGGAATTGAATCACTCTGATATTTATATTCTGTCAGTTTTATCTGACATAACCGACAAAGGATGTTGATAATGAATTTATTCATTCTGAAATTTAGATTTTGTCAATTTTATCCGATGTATCTGGCAAAGGATGTTGATAAAAAAAAAGATTTTGTCAATTTTATCCGACTTATCCGATAAAGTATGTTGTTAAAGCATTTATTAATTCTTAAATTTAGATTTTGTCAATTCTATTTGATGTATCTGACAAAGGATGTTGATAAAAAAAAATTATTCACTCTGACACTTATATTTTATCAATTTTATTCGATGTATCTGGCAAAGGATATTGATAAAAAAATTATTCACTCAGATACTTAGATTTTGTCAATTTTATCCGACATATCCGACAAAGGATGTTGATAATGAATTTATTCATTCTGAAATTTAGATTTTGTCAATTTTATTTGATGTATCTGACAAAGGATGTTGATAAAAAAAATTTATTCACTCTAACACTTAGAATATGTCAATTTTATCCTATGTATCCGAGAAAAGGATGTTGGTATAGAATTTAGTCACTCTCATACTTAGATTTTGTCAATTTTATCCAAAATATCTGATAACGGATGTTTTTAGAGTATGTATTCTTTCTGAAATATAGATCTTGCAAATTTTGTTTGATGTATCTGACAAAGGATTTTGATAAAAAAATGTATTTACTCTGACACTTAGATTCTCTCTATTTTATCCGATGTATCTGACAAAAGATGTTGATAAAAAAAAATGTATTCACTCCAACACTTAGATTTTGTCAACTTTATCATACATATCCGATAAAGGATGTTGATAATGAATTTATTCATTCTGAAATTTAGATTTTGTCAATTTTATTTCATGTATCTGACAAAGGATGTTGATAAAAAAAAATTTATTCACTCTGACACTTAGATTCTGTCAATTTTATCATATGTATCCGAGAAAAGGATGTTGATATATAATTTAGTCACTCTGATACTTAGATTTTGTCAATTTTATCCGACATATATGATAAAGGTTGTTGTTAAAGCATTTATTCATCTGAAATTTAGATTTTGTCAATTTTATCCCATGTATCTGGCAAAGGATGTTGATAAAAAAATGTATTCACTCTAACACTTAGAATTTGTCAATTATGTATCTGACAAAGGATGTTGATAAAAAAAATTATTCACTCTGACACTTAGATTCTGTCAATTTTATCCGATGTATCTGACAAAAGATGTTGATAAAACAAATTTATTCACTCTAACACTTAGATTTTGTCAACTTTTTCCTATGTATCCGAGAAATGGATGTTGATATAGAATTTAATTACTCTTATACTTAGGTTTTCTGAAATTGCTGCATTGTTTGTCTAGGAAGCGACTTCAATCGATCATGAATGTTAATAAAGAATTTTATTAATTTTTTTGCATAATTTTCTGAATTAAATTTCTCTATTGTGTATCCAAGAGGTGAATTCAAGAAAGAGTTCGTTACTTACTTACTTACCCACTTACAATTTTTCCATAATGACATCCAACAACGGATGTTGATTACGAATTTATTCATTCTGATATTATTTTTGTGTTTTTTGCAAGCCATTCGTACTATACCTTAAACGCATTCAGATATTTCCTTGATAAAAATTTTTTGTCCGACATATCCGATAAATGATGTTGATAAAGCATTTATTCAGTCTGATACTTAGATTTTGTCAATTTTATCCGATGTATCTGACATATGATGTTGATAAAAAAATTATTCGCTCTAACACTTAGATTTTGTCAATTATATTCGATGTATCTGACAAAAGATGTTGAGAAAAAAAAATTATTCACTCTGACAATTAGATTTTGTCAATTTTATCTGACATGTCAATTTTAACTAACATATCCGACAAATGATGTTGATAATGCATTTATTCACTCTGGTACTTAGATTTTGTCAATTTTATCCGATATATTCGACAAGGGATGCTGACAAAGCATATATTCACTCTGATACTTAGATTTTGTCAATTATATTCGATGTATCTGACAATAGATGTTGATAAAAAAAAAATTATTCACTCTGACGCTTAGATTTTTTCAATTTTATCCCATATATTCGAGAAAGGTTTGTTGATATAGAATTTAATCAATCCAATACTTTAGTTTTGTCAATTTTATCCCATGTATTCGAGAAAGGGTTGTTGATATAGAATTTAATCAAACTGATACTTAGATTTTGTCAATTTTATCCGATACACCACACAAATGTTTTGATAATGCATTTAGAGGATGTTGATAAGGCATTTATTCACTCTGATGCTTGGATTTTGCCAATTTATTCCATATATTTAAGAAAGAGATGTTGGTATAGAATTTAATCACTCTGATACTTAGATTTTATCCAAGATATCCAAAAAGGAGGCTGATAAAGCATTTAATCACTCTGATACTTATATTTTGTCAATTTTATCCGATTTATCTGACAGAGGATGTTGATAAAAAAAAATATTCACTTCAACACTTAGATTTTGTCAATTATATTCGATGTATCTGACAAAAGATGTTGAGAAAAAAAATTTATTCACTCTGACACTTAGATTTTGTCAATTTTATCCGACATGTCAATTATAACTGACATATCCGACAAATGATGTTGATAATGAATTTATTCACTCTGGTACTTAGATTTTGTCTCTATTATCCGATATATTCGACAAAGAATGCTGATAAAGCATTTATTAACTCTGATACTTAGATTTTGTTAATTATATTCGATGTATCTGACAATAGATGTTGATATAAAAAATTTATTCACTCTGACGCTTAGATTTTTTCAATTTTATCCGATATACCCGACAAATGATGTTGATAATGCATTTAGAGGATGTTGATAAAGCATTTATTCACTCTGATACTTAGATTTTATCAATTTTATCCCATTTATCTGAGAAAAGGATGTTGATATAGAATTTAATCACTCTGATACTTAGATTTTATCCGAGATATCCAACAAAGGATGCTGATAAAGCATTTAATCACTCTGATACTTAGATTTTGTCAATTTTATTCGATTTATTTGGCAAAGGATGTTGATAAAAAAAAATATTCACTCTGATACTTAGATTTTGTCAATTTTATCCGACATATCTGACAAAGGATGAATGTATCCAACAAAAACTTTAAAAACGAAATTTTTCTTTCTGGTTCTTAGATTTTGTCAATTTAATCTGAGGTATGTGACATGTGATCTTGATAATGCATTTAAGGGTTACTGATGAAGCATTGATTCACTCTGATGCTTAGATTTTATCAAGTTTATTCCATGTATCTGAGAAAGGGGTGTTGATATAGAACATAATAACTCTGGTACTTATATTTTATAAAGTTTATCCCGATTATTTGAGAAAAAAACTACGATAAAAAATTTAATTAATTTGCGGCATATATTTTGTCAATTCTTTTCGATATAGCCGACAAATGATGTTATTAATGCATTTCAAGGATGTTGATAAAGCATTTATTCACTCTGATATTTAGATTATGTCAATTTTATCTGACATATCCGACAAAGGATGTTGATAATGAATTTATTCATTCTGAAATTTAGATTTTGTCAATTTTATCCGATGTATCTGCCAAAGGATGTTGATAAAAAAAAATTATTCACTCTAATTCTTAGAATGTGTCAATTTTATCCTATGTATCCGAGAAAAGGATGTTGATATAGAATTAAGTCACTCTGATACTTAGATTTTGTCAATTTTATCTGACATATCTGATAAAGTATGTTGTTAAAGCATTTATTCATTCTGAAATTTAGATTTTGTCAATTCTATTTGATGTATCTGACAAAGGATGTTGATAAAAAAAAATTATTCTCTCTGGCACTTACATTTTATCAATTTTATTCGACGTATCTGGCAAAGGATGTTGATAAAAAAAATCATTCACTCAGATACTTAGATTTTGTCAATTTTATCAGACATAACCGACAAAGGATGTTGTTAGTGAATTTATTAATTCTGAAATTTAGATTTTGTCCATTTTATTTGATGTATCTGCCAAAGGATGTTGATAAAAAAAATTTATTCACTCTAACACTTAGAATTTGTCAATTTTATCCTATGTATCCGAGAAAAGGATGTTGATATAGAATTTAATCACTCTGATACTTAGATTTTGTCAATTTTATTCGACATATCCGGTAAAGGATGTTGTTAAAGCATGTATTCATTCTGAAATATAGATTTTGTAAATTTTATTTGATGTATCTGACAAAGGATGTTGATAAAAAAATTTATTCACTCTGACACTTAGATTCTCTCTATTTTATCCGATGTATCTGACAAATGATGTTGATAAAAAAAATGTATTCACTCCAACACTTAGATTTTGTCAACTTTATCCGACATATCTGACAAAGGATGTTGATAATGAATTTATTAATTCTGAAATTTAGATGTTGTCTATTTTATTTGATGTATCTGACAAAGGATGTTGATTAAAAAAATTTATTCACTCTGATACTTAGATTCTGTCAATTTCATCCTATTTATCCGAGAAAAGGATGTTGATATAGAATTTAGTCACTCTGACACTTAGATTTTGTCAATTTTATCCCAAAAATCCGATGAAGGATGTTGCTAAAGCATTTATTCATCTGAAATTTAGATTTTGTCAATTTTATCCGATGTATCTGGCAAAGGATGTTGATAAAAAAAAATTTTTCACTTTAAAACTTAGATTTTGTCGATTTTATCCTATGTATCTGAGAAAAGTATTTTGATATAGAATTCAGTCTCTCTGATACTTCGATTTTGTCAACTTTATCAGACATATTCGATAAAGGATGTTGTTAAAGCATATTCTGAAATTTTGATTCTGTACGTTTTATTTGATGTATCTGACAAAGGATGTTGATAAAAAAAATTATTCACTCTGACACTTAGATTCTGTAAATTTTATCCGATGTATCTGACAAAAGATGTTGATAAAACAAAATTATTCACTCTAACACTTAGATTTTGTCAATTTTATCCTATGTGTCCGAGAAATGGATGTTGATATAGAATTTAATGACTCCTATACTTAGATTTTGTGAAATTGCTGTATTGTCTGTCTAGGAAGCGACTTCAATCGATAATGAATGTTAATAAAGAATTTGTTCAATTTTTTTTTCATAATGACATATCCAACAACGGATGTTGATAAAGAATTTATTCATTCTGATAGTATTTTCGTGTTTTTGCAAGCCATTCGTACTATACCTTAAACGCATTCAGATATTTCCCTGATAATAAAATTTTGTCCGATATATTCGACAGATGATTTCGATAAAGCATTTATTCACTCTGATACATAAACTTTGTCAATTTTATCAGATGTATCTGACAGATGATGTTGATAAAAAAATTATTCACTCTAACACTTAGATTTTGTCAATTATATTCGATGTATCTGACAAAAGATGTTGAGAAAAAAAAATATTCACTCTGACACTTAGATTTTGTAAATTTTATCCGACATGTCAATTTTAACTGACATATCTGACAAGTGATGTTGATAATGGATTTATTCACTCTGGTACTTATATTTGTCACTTTTATCTGATATATTGATATATATATAGATTATCCGACATGTCAATTTTAACTGACATATCCGACAAATGATGTTGATAATGCATTTATTCACTCTGGTACTTATATTTTGTCACATTTATATAGATTTGTCACTTTTATCTGATATATTTTATCTGATAGTATTTTCGTGTTTTTGCAAGCCATTCGTACTATACCTTAAACGCATTCAGATATTTCCTTGATAAAAAAATTTTGTCCGACATATCCGACAAATGATGTTGATATAGAATTTAATCACTCTGATACTTAGATTTTGTCTATTTTATCCGATATATCCGACAGATGATGTTGATAAAAAAATTATTCACGCTGACACTTAGATTTTGTCAATTATATTCGATGTATCTGACAAAAGATGTTGATAAAAAAAAAATATTCACTCTGACACTTAGATTTTGTCAATTTTATCCGACATGTCAATTTTAACTGACATATCTGACAAAGGATGCTGATAAAGCATTTATTCACTCTGATACTTAGATTTTTTCAATTTTACCCCATGTATTCGAGAAAGGGTTGTTGATATAGAATTTAATCAATCCGATACTTAGATTTTGTCAATTTTATCCCGTGTATTCGAGAAAGGGTTGTTGATATAGAATTTAATCAAACTGATACTTAGATTTTGTAAATTTTATTCGATATACCCGACAAATGATGTTGATAATGCATTTAGAGGATGTTGATAAAGCATTTATTCACTCTGATACTTAGATTTTATCAATTTTATCACATGTATTCGAGAAAGGGATGTCGATATAGAATTTAATCACGCTGATACTTAGATTTTATCCGAGATATCGAACAAAGGATGCTGATAAAGCATTTAATCACTCTGATACTTACATTTTGTCAATTTTATCCGATGTATCTGACAGATGATGTTGATAAAAAAAATTATTCACTTCAACACTTAGATTTTGTCAATTATATTCGATGTATCTGACAAAAGATGTTGAGAAAAAAAATTTATTCACTCTGACACTTAGATTTTGTCAATTTTATCCGACATGTCAATTATAACTGACATATCCGACAAATGATGTTGATAATGAATTTATTCACTCTGGTACTTATATTTTGTCACTTTTATCTGATATATTCGACAAAGGATGCTGATAAAGCATTTATTCACTTTGATACTTATATTTTGTCAATTATATTCGATGTATCTGACAATAGATGTTGATATAAAAAATTTATTCACTCCGACGCTTAGATTTTTTCAATTTTATCCGATATACCTGACAAATGATGTTGATAATGCATTTAGAGGATGTTGATAAAGCATTTATTCACTCTAATACTTAGATTTTATCAATTTTATCCCATGTATCCGAGAAAAGTATGTTGATATAGAATTTAATCACTCTGATACTTAGATTTTATCCGAGATATCCAACAAAGAATGCTCATAAAGCATTTAATCACTCTAATACTTAGGTTTTGTTAATTTTATCCGTCATATCCGACAAATGATGTTGATAAAGCATTTATTCAATCTGATACTTAGATTTTGTCAATTTTATCCAGCATATCCGAAAAAGGATGCACATTTTGAATTTGTTCCATAAAATAGTTTACCATGTTTTCTCTTAATATTGTAGTTATTCTCTTCTCTTAGTTCGTAATCAGTAGATTAATCATTATTCCATTTTGAGTCGTACACAATTTTTATTGGTGTGTCATCGATGTCATTTTAAGATACGTAAAAAAAAAGTTGAATAATTTCGAAGTCCAAAAAAATGTTAGTCCAATTAAAAAAAAGTGCTACTACAAACATTATTTTTCTAATAGTAAAGGTCATGACTAACATGTCTATAGCATTCTCATTTTGAGTTTGGAAAATATTAAATGTGATTTTTTTTTTTTTTAAGTATGTTTCATCTCATTCGAAGACATGTAAAAAAAATAGTTGAAAAAAATATATCGTTATAAAAAAAAAAAAAAAGTTGAAAAAAAAAATAAAAAATGGGGGGAGGGTGCCAAAAAGTAGGAGGGGGTGCCTTTCGAGATTGGGGATAGGGGACCTTTTTGGGATTTAGGTCTCTAGTGGTTAGGGTCGTTGGTGCTTATGATCCTTGATGGTTTGTACTCACGCACACCTTACTACTTGATTTGCAAGGATTTCTAAGGTTTGTTCTGAATTTCATTATTAAAATTCTTTTATTGCCATCTAAATCTCTCTTAGTATCAACTTTATAGTATAATATAACGTTAAACTCTATTTTAAATTGACAACACTGTTCAAACACCACTTGTGTATTATACAGAACACATCGAAGAAGTAAAGCTAGGTCAAGTCATAAGACCATTTTATCATCGTTAACCATTTCCATAGATTGATATTGTTTCAAATTTAAAATAAATAATCTATGAGTTAACAAACTCGAGGGGCTACCTTAACTGATAATCACCAATTCGCAAATGCTATACCCTTTTTTTACAATTGGGGTTGGCCTTAGCAGCGAAACGTTCCTAACGAATTAGTCTTGACTAAAGGCAATTGTTGAATGATTAGTTTAACCCTTTTTTTTCTCCATCTTCATACGATCTAATTCGCAAATGCTATCTAGCTCTGTTTTTCCCTATTATTCAATTACTATCGTTCGTTTAGTCCAATTTGCAAATGCTATCTAGCTCTGTTTTTTTTCCCTATTATTCAATTAATATCGTTCGTATAGTCCAATTCGCAAAGCAATAACCAGTCTGGTTGAGTTATACAATCTCTACTATGCTCTCAAAACGTGTTTGACCTCTTTATAGATTTGCTCGCTTTTTGCAATTTGTACGTGAAACTTTACTGCATATTCTTGTGCAATTCCATAGGTACTTTCAATCAATAGCAAAAACAAGTCTGGTTGTGTTATACAATCTCGACTATAGTTTCAAAACGTGTTTGACCACTTTATAGGTTTGCTCACTTTTTAAAATGTGCACGTCAAACTGTACTGAATATTCTTGTGAAATTCCTTGTGCATTTGATATCAATAGCAATAACCAGTCTGGTAATCTGCCTTGGAAAGGTGCCAAGGAACATAGTGTGCTAGAATTCCATATATACAATCTACTGACACAACCTTAATACATATGGCAGTGCATCTTTGCAATTATAATTTCTACCCTGATGGTAGAAAACCCTGATGGGCAGATTGTGCCCTATGAATTATTCTCTGATAGACATTAGTTACAAAAAAAAAATCAGCGAAAAAATGAACTTTTGGAAAATTTGAGAGTGCAAAAAGGTTTGAAAATTAATGTTATGAAATGTATTTCGCTTAAAGTTACGAAAAATGATAATGAAGAGATGTTGTTAGGTAACGAGAAAATCGATCAAGTGGATAGCTTCACAACCCCGGGTAGTATTATTAGTAAAGATGGTGGATTTTGTGAAGATGTAAATAGCAGAATAGTGAAGGTGCGGGGTGTTCCCGCAAATGAAAAGAAGTTTGAAAGAATTGGAAGATAAGTCTACAGACTATGCAGGGAATATTGGAAGCCAGGGAAATGTCAGTTGTCAGGTACGGCTCACAAGCGTCGTTACCCTTTTATATATTGATTCTCGTTGTAAGAGCAACCTCCAAATGAGTCAGCTTTGTTTGCTACACTTTTTTTGGGAAAATGGAAGGCTCCCCAGGGGATACATAGAACGTTGAAGGTTCCCAATGACTAGTAATCAACAGTTGCGTAGTTTATGGTATCTTTGTTCATTTGTGCTGGGGGTTTTTTTGCCGCATTTTGTTGGCGTCGAAGATGGCACTGATGACGTTGTTCTTCTAATGTAATATTTTGTTCTATTTCACTTTCATTTTTGGCTCGTTCTGATTTTTGATGTCGCTTGTCTTCTGAAAGCATAATTCTGTTTTTCACTCCATTTTTGACACGTTCTGATGCTCGCTTTGTCGTGATTGCTTGTAATTCTCAATGTCGTTTATCTTTTAGCCTTTTTTTTTCTTAACTTTTGCTTTGAGTAGTTTTAATTCTTGCTACCGCTTATATTACAACCGTATGTTTCTTTGTTCTTCACTTTTGTTTTCGAGTCGTTGTAATTTTTGCTGACAAGTATTCTGACTGTATGTATTTTTTATTCATTTTCGTTTGTCATTTCTTTAGAGATTTTTTCAATACCCATTATCTTAGCTAATCGGATTCTTCTTGTCAGATTTGGTGGTCTAGGTTGTTCATTTGTCTTCTACGCATTATGAAACAACTTAAAACGCCTTTTGTAAGCAGACTAATTACACTTGGTATTTTATACTAAGCCATGTTCCTTTTGTAATGTTTCGTTCGTCATAGATGTAATTCCGGTAATTCGATTTCATTAAGTTCATTTTGTTGCGTTGGAAACTGTGAGCTTACTGATGTTTATTCTGTCGTATCTCTCTTTTTATGCTATAAGTGGATTTAACCTAATAGAAAATAAAGCTTCTTTTAAATTTTGTAGGTATTTCTCTAGTTTCAATTAAAAAATTATAATTTTTGATGAAGCACCTTAGATATTTTTGCAGTTTACATCCTAACTGCTTTAGTGACTCGGAACTGAGAGCTAAGATAAAATTGTATTTATTAAAATTAAAATTTCAGATACTTAAGTTCAATTCAAAATTATGTTGGCACATGACGTCATTGCAATACTAATGTGTTTAAAAATGAGGTAGCTCACATAATTTTTTTCATCAAAAATTGTTTTTTCTCTCATAATTGTCTTATCTCTCAGATGATCGAGACGGAGGTTTTTAAGGAGCTCAATATTTTTGGTCCGAATAATACTCGATCACCAGATTTAGACTTTGAGAGGCCGCCTGAACCCGAAAAGAATGGTTGTTTTCCTTGGAGCAAAAAGGTAAAATTTGGTAAATTATGTTATTTTGTATTTTTTGTTAAATTTTTGTGTAAATATTTTATTCCTCCTATTGCCTAGAGAAGGAATAAGGAACTTTTTAAACTGTTGTGGGCTAAATTAAGTCTAATCCTTCGATTTTTTTAACATTTTAAAAATTACATTTGTTGTTTTCTTCGTTTTTGTATGTTTAGACGCATATTGTTTATTTCTTCTTCTTTGCGTGCTAACTGAATCATTGGCATACCAGATTTCATATATTATCGGGATATTCCTATGGTATGTTCTACATTATATTCTCGTGTCAGAATAAAGGTAAAAAGAGTGAATGAAAATTACCGGTATATTGTTTTTTCTTTATTGTCATCTACATAATATCCAAACAATCATAATCTAGATGGCAGTCGCCACTGCCAGACGTTTCTCGGCAACAGAAGAGGGTAAAATTAAGCAGTTGTATTAGGTTAGTACAGCCAGGTTTGCAATGCTAAATTAATTCAGCGCAATTACAATGCGCAATTACTTAATTAATTAAATAATCTCTATATTGAAACTACTGTGCGATTTAGTTTAAAAATCCCGACCAAAAGGAGAGAAATATTTCTGTGGTAAATTTTTTAAATATAAATGTTTAAAAAGAAAGAAAGACACTAACTATGAACAATAGATACTGAGTGGAATGGAGGAAGTTTTTTTTCTGATATCTATAAGCTTACTACTTATTCTAACTTAATGTTCCCATTACGGTACCATGGAGGGAGAAAAAGAAGAAATTTACAACACCGGAAACACAGAATGCGCAAAAAAGAAATATCATTTCTATTTAACAGAGGACAAGATCTGGTTTTGATCACAAAAAGCTGCAGGTAATTTTCACAAAGTCTTTTGATTTATATTTACCCCTTTTTACAACAATTCTTGAAGAATCAATCCGGATTTTCGTCTTTGAGTCAGAAATTAGCCGAGAATGGAAATATAGTAAATTGTTTATAACATTAATGCTCAACAATCTAAAGACGCCTCCAGAGGGGGACAGAAAACGATTTGCATGCCAGTGGTATTGCAAGTGAAAGAGACGAAGAGCCAAAAGTAAGGTACTCGCACTTGACTTAAGATACATCTGCTGCACTAATGGCACACTTAGCATCGACCGAACCCCTCCGAATTTTGGAAACATTTTCATTTCTACCATCTATTAGTGAGAAATTATCTTTAGAGATTTAACTCCTGAAACTCGGAAATTTTGCTTTTCAATTGGTACCTTTTTACAGCATTCCTGCCTCTTCCTAATTACATATCAAAGAGTATTGACAACTTATAAGAGCGGAAATTGGGGCTAGGGAAAAAAAAAAAAATCAAACATTTACCGTTTATTAGTACAATAATCAAGCAGACTCAGTGTAATTAGTTTAATTGGCAAAATTAGTGTAGTAATAAGTGTCTGATATTAATTTCTGGAAAAAAAAACACAATTGCGAAGTTGTAAAAAAAAAAACAAGAAACACCAAACGTTATACTGCATCGCAACCTTTTATATAACACTAGTGCCAGCTAATGCTCTTTTCCTTTAAATAATTTAAGTTGCTTAACGCCTGAATTTGGATTAGCTATTGTCGTTACCCTTACCTGATTCGAGAAGTCCTTTTTTTTGCTTTTTTTTATTCCTAAAATATGTTAGGTCCCTATAAGTTGACAAGGATATTTTATGTTGCCGTTCATGATCCTAAAGAGAATGTAATTCTCCTAGGAATTGATCTTTTTTACACTGTTAACGTTTCTTTTACACTGTTAACGTTTTTTTTTTTTTTTTTTGTTTTTTTTTACACTTTTAAGGTTTTAGTTGTCGTTGACGTTTCCATCATCTGATTCGTAAAAGTCCTTTTTTTTCGTAAAATTCGTTTTTGTTCCCACAAATTCACGAGATGATTTGTGTAATTACTTACTATCAGAAAGAGAAGGAAAGTCCAGCAGGAAATAATCAATAGGACCGAACGTGGAATGGGAAGCAGAAATCTTCAAATCTTTAGACCTTTTAAATTTACAACTAATTCGCCCGCCCTTTAATATCCTGTCGAAACGAGTTTACACCTTTAAGTTCATTTGGAAATTTCCAATTATTCTCCTATATTTATCTGGTGTTGTTTTGCTTTTGTCATTTTTTTATTTCTCTTCTGATTTTTTGCATAATTTTCATTATAGCTGCTAGAATTTGATAATTTTTAACTGTTTTAATGTCTTAATAGTTTTGGTTTTTATTTTGCCCATGCTGCTTGTTTATTCCAGTGTGATTTTTTTTTTTTTTTTTTTTTTTTTAGTAATTTCCCGATAAATTATTATTTTTATCTTATTAACGTTCAACTACGAACCTCAGTTAAAATTAGTCCTTCTGTCAAGTACGCATTCAACTCTCCTAAGATCGACGGAGTTGCCTGGAAAATACCCAGCAATGAGATATCTTCATTAATTTGAATATCGAGTAAGCGAACGCAAGTACGTCAAAATTACATTGGCTAAGCTATTGTTAAAGTGTGTGGGTAAACCCAATAAAGCTTACGACGAAAGTAGAGGAAATACCCAACGGAAATAATTGACCAATATAAAAATTGTAAGTCAAAAAGAAAGAAAGGAAAACTAAAAGTGGAAACGCTTTATGAAATATAGAGTAAATGAAGTGAGAACGTTTTCTCTGGCCCATAATTTTTGATGGATTACATTAAACTTGATGAACTTTATATATTTTGAATAAGCATAAGATTCAATTCTTTTGATGCACTTATTGTCATCAAAATTGTTTTTTAGAGTCGTTTACAATTGAGCTGCGTCGCTCCTTACTTACAGTTCGTTATCACGAACTCTTTGAAACGCATTAATAGGGGTGGGTCGACCTCACAAATTTTATGGTCTAGTCTAGTGTCATATTTACTTTTTGTTGTTGTTTTGGGCACCGCTAGGAATTTCCGGGAGCTAGGAATTGCTTCCAGGAGATCTGTTTTTATCAAGATATATACGACAGTCTTTTCCCATGCTATCGTCCGTGGGAGGAGGGGGAGGGGGAGGATCCATCGATAAAATTTGTAGGACAGTAAAAAGTTCTTGGTTAATAAATGTCATCTCTTCTATAACGTTGTCATATTTATTGGGCTAGACCTTCATCACAGGAGGGATAGCGAGCTCCAAGGATAATTTTAGTAGCTGGGTTTTCAATTGTTTCAGGATGTCAATTGACACCTTTCATTTCTTCATGAAGAGTACAGCAAGACAAAACACTATCAAAATTCATAGACCATAGCCCTCCTACTTTGCGAAGAAAGGCTTGCTTTGCACTAAAGCTAGTGGGGGGATTGTCGGAAAAAATATAAAGAGCTGACAGATTGTACAAAAAAATAGATTATTACTGGGAAAATAATAAAAATTTTAGGTCTTTGAGATGGTTGTCCTGGAAGACCTATCTTAATGAAGAAAAAAAAATTGAATAAAAGGTAAAATAATGGTAAATGTAAACCTTCATTTATTAATGCAACCAGCTATAACAGCTTCAACTTTGTTTTTTTAACAATCACAAATAATTAAATAAATTAAATAATTGCTAAATTAAATAATTTAAATAATTAAATAAACAACATTTTCGCACTGAAGAAAAACCTATGAAGGTTTGCGGTCTTGCGAAAGTCCACGTAACTACTGACCTGTCAAGTTAAATAATTAAATCAAAGAAATGTATAATTGTAAATAAATGAAAACAACTCAAATAAAAATAATAATGGATAACAAAAGTATAAAATAGAAGCAATAACATATTCATTCTTCATCAATCATCGGGACTCATCTCCCTCCCCTCCCCCTCTCTCTCACCCTGTCCTCCAGCTCCACCTAGCCTCCCATACCCCCCCAAACCTCCCCGACCCCTCCTACCACCCATAATAAACAGAGGCACGTGTTTTGCTGCCCAAATGCACACTGGTAGCTCATTCCATACAGATGGACCCAGATGTTTCGTTTACATTTCTTTCCAAAACTCAAGAATAAACCAGTGTTTCCAAAATAAATTCTGATAATATCGATGATGTTGATAACACACATTTCCTTAAATTTCTTTATGTTTAGTTATTTATTTACAACTACCGGCAAGCCTTCTGCTTAACATTTATTTTGTCAAAAAAAATTTGCAATCTGAGCTGAGTATGATTTCAGACTTTCTTTAACAAGAGGAATTTAACAACATTTTATGATGAGTTCAGCGTTGCGTTTCATAAAGCGTTCAGCGTTGCGTTTCATAAAGCGTTCAACGTTGTGTTCTTACAAAGTTTCCGCAACGCTTTATGTTGAAATGGATGGTATTGATAAATTTTATTTCTTTTTATAGAGACGATAGCAAGTTGAATGATGGCCAAACATTTGCACCTCAAGCTTGTGATGAAAACGTAATATCAAGCATATTCTCACCCCTTGCCATTTTTGGGAAACAAAAGGGACTTTTAGTATTCATCACACCAATGTGACTTTTTTGTGTTGTTTTTTTTAAGCTTTCATGTCTCTGGTCAACTGTTTTTTGACTTCTTAAATTGTTTTGACTCAAGTAATGTACTTCATTATTGCAAATCATTTATCTGTTGAAGATAATTTACAGTTAGATTTGGCTATGAACATCATTTCAAAGACATAGTGATTGAAGAGCCATCTCTTTATCCCTGAAACTGCCATGTAAACTTCTTAGACCTGTTTCAAACACTTTCCTTGACTGTCATAGATCGTATGTATAACAAATGAATAACGTCCTTCCTAATGTGGAACATAGGGGTACTTCATCTATATTTACGATTTGTACTCCGTTAGTGACACATAGATTGCGTTTTCCAAAGGTAAGCAACATCTAACAACCGAAGTTTTATTACATTTCGAACCTTTTGACCTAATTTTAAGCTATAAGAACCGATTTTTGGGAGGCAATTCTACCATTTTATTTTCTTACGAGTTCCGTTCAGGAAATTATTTTCTGTAGCAATATGCCAGATTGTGTATAAACAATATACTGGAAAACGATCTTTCAAAGCCTTTGATGGCGCATAGGCCGTCGAATCGAAGCTTCAATCGAAACTTCGAATGGAAGTGAGTCTTCTTTATAGGGCAAGGTAGAAAACATGTCGCCCTACTTTGTGGCAGCTGGAATCGAATCTCCGGCCTCGTTTTGCCGAGTAGAACATCTTTCCACTTTGCTACCGCAGGATGTAGGCTGTACAGCATTATTTAAATTCTTGTAGATGAACAGCATCTATTATCTTCCGCCTAGCCCAAACAGGTAGAAATTTTTGTTTTCCCGTGTTTCATTTTCAAACAAAGTAACTTTAAACAGAGTGAATTCTTATACCTAATATAAAATTTAATTTATCCTATGAATGTGTTTGCTAACAAGCAGCACTAGTAGCGCACCAAGCGGCTTTGCTCGTATAATTTACTCAATAACAACTAGCTTCGTTCAGGAACTATCAAGCCAGGCTAAACATGAATATCTATTTGCCATAAATTCAGAGTCAGAGACATTTTTTTTTAATTTGCAAGTTCTGGTTGTATTATATGAACTTATCGGTTTTTTTTTCTTACACAAAGGTGCTTCTTGTTAATGAATCGTTAATGGTAATTAACTAATGTTATTTCTTAATGTTAATTAATTTTCGATGGTGCTCCCATTCTTGTGACTCTGTGGTAACAGTTAAATTATAAGCGGCTCCATTTCAGTCCCCTGGGCTCCGTATGATCAAGTGTTCACCGTGATATTTGAAGTATGTCTTACCAGTCAAAATTATCAAAATAGATAAATGAACGCATCAAAAATCCTTGTCAATTAACTCAGCTGTTGTATTTTGTCCGTTTTGAGTGTCGTAAGGAAATCAGTCTAAAATGTGAAGTCAGCAATTGAAGCCAATTTAACAAACTCCAGGCTAAAATGCACGTACTTGACGCACGGACACAAAAAAAATACAGAAAACAAGAATAAGAATAATATGGTAGTTTAAAATTTTGAACTTTGTCTCCACCAGTGAATGGGATATGATAGCTCGGTGCTTTTCTTGATTTAATTGCTGTTAGAGTCTGGTCTCTCAAATAGGGATATACCCTCAAGTAGATTTAATTTGTATTTTAAATCAATGCGTTTTATGCATCTTATCGTACGATACGATTATGATAACTTACGATAACGATACAAAACGTATCGTATTTGTGCACAAACGTTTTTTTTTTGCAGTTTCTAGTGGGTATTTTCTACAAACTTCAGGCCAATAACATTTGCGACTGATATTCTTTTCGAGAAGTGTTTTGGCGTTAAGATCAAGTGTGTGTTGTAGAAGCTTTTCCAGCCAAAGGATTGATAACGAATCGTGCACAAAGTATCACATCCAGGTGAGGCTGGGGAATAATCCGTTTTCTTAGAAGCCTGAGCTTTGAATTGCGACAACCTAACAAATACTACTGTACAAGAGGGCTTTGGCGCCCACGTGACTGACAATGAAACGCATATTGAGTCCTATCTTATATGATTGATAGTTTAATTAAGCTAAATAGTAATAGCTATATTGCTTATTTCAGTAGTCATAGCTATTACTTTTCCCCCCTTTTCTTATGCTAGCGCTAGTGCAGTGTTGTCTTTTTCTTACTCTCTTCTTTACAAAGTGTTTGGAATACGTCTTTGAAGTTATAAATGAAAGAGGGTAAAAGCAACCACTATGTGATTCCACTGCTATTTATTGTTTTGGCATTACAAAAGATATTTTGTATGTTTGATTCTTAACTACGGAGCTAACTTAATACCTAGGTCAAACTATAGTCACAAGTGTTGACAAAAAAAATTGTACGAAAACAGTGCCAATAATGCAAGCTATTCATAATTTGATGAGTTGGGTTATACTTAACTTCCAAAGGTAATTTTTAGGACTAGGCAATTAGAGCGAATACATTTTGATGGACACTCGGAGCGTCGGTTTATGCTGAGTCGTATAAAGTCTTCAGGCATAGTATTACTAGAAAATACTTAGGTCAATTTAGTATTAGCATATTTGCATGGGCTCTTCAAACCAAGCTGATGTCGTTTCAATTTTCCGCTTATATAGTGGAAAGTATCCGGTACATGAAAGTATCCAGTATAGATATGGTACCGGATAATTAATAAATCTGCTTTTTTTAACAAGTTTGACTATAGTTTGAGTCGAGTACAACTCTGTTATATTTGCCAATTAGCCAATGTGTACTTAATAATTTTAGGAATGTATCGTTTGGCAAGAATACTAAAATCCAGATCATGGTCTGTAGTTCTCTCGTGAGAGGATAATTTTCGGGGGTGGAACTTTGCGATTTTTTGAACGTGCTTCTTTTTACCTCCCTCTTTTTTATTGCTTACAAAATTGGATAAGGCACAAGTTTGAAGTATTCTTTGGTTTAAGCTCATTAATTCCCTTAAGGGTTGGACTGATGTAGCGTTGTTCTTCTATTATGATATTGTGTCCCATTGCAAAATTGCCTGAGACGAACACAGAGCAATGCTGTTTAAGGTCAAAACCCCGCATATGTTTTTTGAGAGAAAGAAAGGGAAATCTTCTATAATAAAATAATAAATAAAATACTACATTAGTTTAACGGCCACACCGAGAATTAAAAAAGTTGTCCGAGAGGGGTGAAAAATAACAATCACTGCTACATTTAAATGTGATAACCAAATAGCTTTCATTTCACCTTTGGTACCACACTACTTACGAATAAATATCTCATTAATAGAAATTGCAAACGCTCTCTTTGAGATAAATCTAAAAAAAACAACACCCCTCCCCCTAAAGAAAAAATCGTTTCAAACTTTTCCAAACTGTTTTTGCGTCACCTTTTAAACTAGGACTTGTTTGTAGATTAAACTTAGAATCAATAAAGCTGAATATTTTCGACGTTGGATCTGTGAGAATAGTATTTCATTAATTGGAAGCTGCCTTTTCTGTGAAAAGGCCGACCTATCGTTTGTACATATGCGCTCTTAAAATGTTAAAAGAACACGCTGTGTCTGTACATCCCTTTAGTGTGAAGTTTCTTCGTACGTAACTTGTCCAATGTCAAATAACAGATAAGGGTTTGTGTTTCAAAGTTGTTGTTTAGTTTTACATACAGAGTGAGAAAAATTTATGAATTTTTTTTTAGAGTTTGATCATTGCGTATGTTTTCCTTAAAGTTTTCGGGCGACAATTCAAATTAGTGCCAAAACGAGTTTCTTATACAAAAATGAGGTAGTCATCTTTTGGTTTCAAACAAGATCAGTTTTAATTAGTTGTTTAATTCATTAGTTAATTAATTAAGTAGATTAATTGGTTGTGAAACGTGAATCAGCAGTACCATAAACATTCGTTTTATTGTTATCACTGTGATTATTGTAAATTTTCAATTTGGAATGTCGCCAGAAAATACTTTTGTGCTCGCACAGTATGACCGTCGGAAATCTAAATATATTGTCTACAAAGAACATATTATAAGCTTTATATATATATAAAGCTTATATATTAGTATACATATATATTAATATATTACATATATTAATATATAATATATAACATATATATTAATAGCTTTGAAGCTTCAATGTCTTTCCATACTTTACAAGATAGAAATAATAAAAAAGAACTATTTTATTATGACTGTGAACAATTAATATTAAAACAGAATTATAAATAATATTAATTTTGTTTTGTAAAATTTTGAGTTAGATGGACCGTAAATGATTGCCGAACCTGTTGTTTTGACTTATGACTCCTTCGAAGTGAATCCATTTCTTCGTTTTGTGCACCCTTGTGCAAAGTGTGCCATGTGCAGCCGTTTTACAGTATCGCAAATTCAGTTCGCAATCGCTGAAAACGTTCTTCACCGAGATACATTTCGACTTCAGACGGCCCAATAGTGATATTCCTAATTACACTTTCAGATAGCAGTATTGATATTTTATTATAGAACAGTTTTATTTCAGTGTTGTTGTTTCTTTTCTATTGCCTTCTTTCCTTTTGATTCCACTGCCTTTCGCATGGGTTATAAAATAGTTTGTTTTTTTTATTGTCTTTCTTTAGGTTTTGTCTTTTCCAATTTTAACAGCTCTAACCCCAATTGTAATTTAATAAAGTATTTCTTGCCTTTATATTGAGTCTTTTTAGTGTTTCGATTTCAGATGAGGGTTTAAATTTTTTTTAGCAAAATTGTGACAAAATTTATACAATTTTTTTTACAAAATTGTGGAAAAAAAACATAGATTTGACTTCATTTATCCGTTTTCAAATAGTCTATATATGAAAATTATCTACCAAAAAGATATTAACAGCCATCTACCAATAGGATATTAATAGGCAAATATTCATAAATTTGGTGAAATTAGGCCAGGTTAGATTAGCTAGATGGCTCTTGGGCGTTTGTTTATAAACGATTTTCAAGATTTGAAAAAAAGACATCATTATTGAAAAACTGAAAATACAGCGAAAGAAGTGATGATAAAGGTTCTCCCGCTGGAAAATATGTTAACTAGTAATACTTTGCATATTATGAAGTAAGAATTGTTTTCTTAACATGCTTCCTTATGACCTGGCGTGGTTCATACATTTATACCAAAATGAAAATTTTGGTATCGATTAAGATTCATTCAATGAAAAGACAGTCTAGGTCTAAATAGAATCAAATATATGAAATAACATAGTTAAAACCTTAACGGTAAAAAAGTCCTCTGTCAAATGGAGTCGCATCACTGAGGGGACGGTAAGATCCGCTTGTGGTTGTGAACGAGTGTAGGAAAGACGAGGAAAAGGATAAAAGGATTGTTTTCTTAACATGTCTCCTTGTGTAGTGGAATGGTAATACATTTACGCCTAGATGAATATCGATGAAAAGCGAATCTGTTTTATAAAACAAAGGCATTTTGCGGTATGATATTCTTCCAGTTTTCCAAGATCAGCAAGTTTTTATCGAGTGCAAATAGCAGTATTTGGGCCAGTGTTGTCAAATAATGTTGATGTTTTGGGCATATTGTGGTATATGAGTATGCAATTAAGCACATCTGGTCACATTCTTACCTTTATTCATTCTTTTTACTAATAATTAAAAAAAAAAGTTCAAAAAAAAGTAAACGCTACGTACTCACTTTTGTCCCCTAAATCAATGTTCTTGTTTTTTATACTTGGTTTTTGTGTTTTCAGTAAAACGCTTGTTTTCTATAATCCTACAAACATAGGGGAATATCATCAGTTGGTTTATTTGACTAGTTTTATCGACATATATTAGATAGACTGTGAAGTAATAATTTTTGTTTGTTTTAACTTTCATCTTCACTCTTTACTTTCCTCAGAAAAACTTTGTTTTTTAGATCAATTCCGCTTAGAAAGTATCTCTTTTTTTTTTTCCTTTTTTCCCTCTCTCCAGCTAGCGGGACACTCAAACATCATAGGGAGCTGTTTGTTGGTGCATTTTAAAGAAATTTGCTAATATAGCGCCTTTTGTAATTAACACAAAATTATTTTTAGGAATAATAGCGGGACACTCAAACATCATAGGGAGCTGTTTGTTGGTGCATTTTAAGGAAATTTGCTAATATAGTGCCTTTTGTAATTAACACAAAATTATTTTTAGGAATAATTCTAATCGTTGTTGCAGCGGTAGTTGCAATATAGGAAATCGTGGTTGCTGCGGTAGCTGTTAATTAAGAGAATTAAGATCTATGGTTACTCCCTGTTTTAGATATACTTGCTCAATGTTGTTTAGTTTCCTTTATCTTCATTTTAAAAAAAATCAAAGAAAATGCTTGGCCTCCCCCCTACATTTTCGTGAATCGGCGCCACTGAAAAAAAAAACAATATTTTTCCCGATGCTCATTCAGCTGCAAAATACACATTTATATTATACAGTATTTTCTCGTTGACTATACATTTTTAGTAGATATATGGAGGATGTGGAGAAATATGTATTGCTTTCAGTAAAGCGCGAATGACACTTGCGCTATAATTGGGGTGCAAGTGAGACGACCTCCCAGTTCATATATTTAGTAATTTCTGTTCATTTTGACTTTTAGTTGAATCTCAGCTTTGTTTTTGGTAGATAATAAGTCCCGTTTTTTTATTAAGTCTAATATATGTTTCTTTTAACTTTAATATCTGTATTTAACATTTTTCTTTAACTATAGTTGGGGTACAAGGGGGACGACTTCCCTGATCATATATTTAGTAATTTCTTTTCGTTTTGAGTTTAAGTTTAATATTAGTTTTATGTTTAGTACATTACAGATTCATTATTGGTTCCACCTTTAATTAAGTCTAATAGTTCAGTTCAGTTCATTTTATTTAACATCAAAATACATTTAACAAATATGCCAATACCCGCCCCAAGAAAGATACCAAAAAGCACTTGCGACTGGGCGGGTACATACACTAAAAAACAACACACACAAATTACATACAAACGCTAAAAATAAAAAAAAACAAAAAAAAAAAAAAAAAAATCAATCTCTCATCAATTCATTTAATAATAATAATAATAATAATAAAGATAAATAATAATAATAAAGAAAAAAAAAAAAAAAAAAAAAGAAAAAAAAATATGAACCTTGACCTAACAGATATTTTTTCAATTTATTTTTAAATAGCCCCAGGTGCTCAGCCGCCCGAATGCTGTCTGGAATAGAGTTCCACACATTAAGTCCTGAAAATCTAGTATTGAATCCGGCCCTGGTTTCACTTCTACTCGGAACAATGAAATCACTAGCATGACGAGTTTCATAATGGTGCAAAGACCTATTGTCATTAAAATAATCGCGAAAAACCTCTAGACTAACATCATTCCAGCATTGATAAGCAAAAATTCCTATTTGGTAGTCTCGTAGCTGTCCTACATTCAACACTTGCAACTTGTTGAAGCAAGCTGAAGTGTTATTTACAGCTTCAGCATACCCACCAATAAGACGCATCGCTCTATTTTGAAGAGTCTGAACACGTTTAAAATTCACATAAAAATTACTTGCCCATAACATACAGCCATACGAAGTATATGGGTGGATCAAAGCATGGTATAAAAGCAATAAAACTCTCTGAGGTAAGAAATTTTTAAAACGACGAATCGCTCCAAGGCCACGTGCAACCTTTGTGGCAACAACATCACTGTGGCGTTTCCCCGAAAAATTACGATCAATGAAAAAACCTAAGTACCGGATTTCTTGAACTTGAACTACAGGCTTATTATTAAACAGAATTCTACCATCAATATCACTGGGCTTGCCTACTCTAGAATATACAATAAAATTAGTCTTAGTAACATTAACTGATAACAAACTCAAGCTAGTAAAAACATGGAAATTTCTCAGAACACATTTCACTCTCAATACAAGACTATCCAAACAACGACTAAAAAACGTAACTGCAGTGTCATCAGCGAATGACGTTAAGCAACAATCTGGAAGATAAAACCTCATGCTATCCACATAAACCAGATACAGAAGTGGACCAAGGACCGATCCCTGTGGCACACCACACGACACTTGATAAAGGGAAGAAAAAGCATCATCAATCATCACTTTAATAGACCTCCCACACAAATAACTTTCAAACCACTTCAAACTCACTCCTTTAACACCTAAGCATTCTAATCTTTGCAATAAAATTTTAAAATCTACCGTGTCAAAGGCTTTCCTAAAATCAAAAAATACTGTTATGGGGGATTTTACCATTTACTAAACAATTATTTACAAAATCAACAATATAAATTGCAGCATGACTAGTGGAATGACCTTTTCGAAACCCGAATTGGGTGTCACTGAGTAGGCTATGTTTCGTGAGATGATCATATAGACGGCGATGAATCACTTCATCGCCGTCACATATATGTTTCTTTTAAGTTTTAGTTCACTATTCATTATGATTTCTAGCAGATTCCTTTTTTGCTCTGCTCAAGACATAGTTTCAATCTTCAATTTTGTTAAAAAAAATTTTTAAATCTAATATTGATAAAAAAAAAAAAAAATTTGCCACTCACTGACAATAGATTATATTTAAAAAGCATAGTCGCAAGAATTTTGTTTGTGGCTTGTTGCTTTTTAAAGATAAAGCTCTAAAATGGTAAAATTACAATTTTTGGATTGAATCATCAGTTTTTTTCTGAAAAATCACCGAAAGTCACCAAACCAAAAAAGAATCACTAGACTAGATGCTAGTAGATGCTGATGTTTGTATGTGGCTGCATATGATATAACTGATATTTTCATTTGCTTATCTCTGGCCAGATTTTTAACAGCATTTAAATTGTTTATGTCAGTAGTTACTAAGAGGATAACATTTCCGAATGCAGACCTTTCGTCTTTCCCGAATAACTAGAAAAAATATTGCTCAAGTAAATACTCAAGATTAAGTAAATATTCCTTTAACAAAACAATCTGACGACGTTAACTAGATCTGAAGCAAATGTTTAAAAAGAAAACAAAATTTAAGAAACTGTTGTTTATTGAGCACTGAAAGAGAAGGTAATTGATGGCAGAACTATTTAATGAGTATACTCCAGTGGTTTAATTTCGTCAGAATCTGGGGGGGGGGGTAATATTTGGAGCCAATTGAAAGAAAAAGAAAAATGAGTCATAGAACCATAAAGGCAAATTTACTAAAGAAAACTGACCCGTTTCTCTGGATGCTTGAATTATGCAGGCTTTTCTTAGTTCTGACAAGATCTTTTCAGAAACTAAATTTCAGCTGGGGTTAACAAACTTGGGTCTAGGGGGGTTCAAACTAGAGTCTGAAGGGGACAGTTTCCCCCCTGCCCCATAGCAGATCACACCCGTTGTTTACTCACCGGATAACTTGTTGGATTCGACTTGAACTAGACATTAAAATCAAGGTGACACAGAATAACTGAACAGGTATTCTAAGTAATAAACAATGTAACATTCTTTGTTTACATTCTATGAACGATGATGCTCCATATCATGGATGTTCCACATCACGTTCTGATTTGGAACATCAGAGAGGAATGACTGCGTAAACTCATCGTTTAAAGTACCAAAAACAGTAAAAATGAAATGGGATTGCTTGAACTGTTTAAGCGGAAATATATATTTTGAAAAGAAGAAAAAAATCGTAAAGTAGAAGAACTAGAAAGTGAAATTGAATATTTGCCCCTTTTAAAACTGCATAGCATATAGTTTTATAATTATAAATAGTGTTTCCGTAAGAATTAGAAAGTGAAAAATCGTAAAGTAGAAGAATTAGAAAGTGAAATTGAATATCTGCCCCTTTTAAAACTGCATAGCATATAGTATTTGATAATTATCTCAGAAGTAAAAAATAATGTTTCCATGAGCCGAAGCAGAGTGTGAGATAAGACCTTAAATTGACAGTCTAAAAGACTAGAAAGAGGAAAATTTTCCTATATCGTTAGAGTTTTTTGAATTGTGAAGTACGAGGAATTACCTATCCTCATCCACTTTGCCTCAAATGTTGCACTGCTCCCACGCCATGCCTCTTCAAGCCACGCACGGCAAACTTCTGCCATACGTAGAGTGCGTAGAATGATTCTTGTGATTCTTATGGGGATAACCTTTCTGTGAAGTTTCAGAGATCTTCTAAATGAAATCAATCGAAATAAGAAACGGGTCTTAAAAAAAGAATGCTACTAGTCAATTATTTGACGAAACTATCTTAAATGCTTCGGGCCATCGCAAGGCAGGGGAAAGCTTCTGGGGATGGAACAAGCTAAGGAGTCTCAGTTTTCGCCTTTTTTTATTCTTAAAGTCAATGGAGTTTGATATAAAACACTGTTTTTTTTATTTAAGGGATATTTTAGATGAAACAAAACAAATGAGCAATGAAAACAAATAATTTTGCGATGTGAAAAATTTTACTTTTACCAGCAGCCAGGACCGAAAAATCGCAAATCCGAAATTTTCATTTTTCATATCTTCGTCACCATTCCTTGAAAATAAAACACAAGTAGACAAATTTAATTAATTTTAGACGGATTTAAATGAATGAAAAAATTGTTAATAAATGAGAATTGTGTTAAAATTTGGCTGGAAAATGTTTGGAAGACAGTGGAGGGGGCGCTAATGAGGATTTCACCCCGGGCACAAGAGAGGCTAGAGCCGCTACTGAAAAGGGTAGGTTTTGTTCACAAATTAGAAACCACTGACTTCCCCATATTTAACTATTATTTCTGTCCAGAGCCACTACGATCACGATTGATTCCTTACAGTCTTTCTTCCAACTTTAGTGACTCGTAAACAAACTTCACTTCAATGTTTCAGATAGTATGAACGCCATATAAAAAAATATCTACGTTTATAAAGTATGAAAAAAAGAACTAAATCCGACGCCGGAAAGATCCTTCTCTAGGATCATGTCACAACAAGGGTAAATTCTATGCCCGATTTACACCATAGTTGCACCCAGAGGGATCGGGTGACCGTAGGCCCCAAAGATTTTGCTGGTGCCGTCACTTGTTTTCTTTCTACTTTTTTATCCCTTTTTTAAAGTAAATTTGTCAAATTTAAATTGGGGAGCTATAGGCACCCTTGTCACATTACCCCCCCCCCCCTCAAAGATTTTGACCCAGATTCACCTTTGGTTGCACCTATTAAGAAAAAGATTTATGAATGATATATTTTATTTTGCCAATTCTAATGTCACACTTCTACTACAGAAGCATGGAATTAAATGACAAGAAACTGGTCTGAGAAGGGAGAAATAGTATAAAAGAACAAGGCTGGTTTCAGGGGCGGATCCAGGATTTTGGTTGATCCGATAAACTTGCGCTAGGAGCAAGTTTAATTAACGCAAACTTGAGTTAGTTAAGTAAATTACACTACTTTAGACTGCTAGGGGGGGGGCACCCCCCTCTGGATCCGCCACCGGTTGGTTTAAACCCTCACCTTTAAAAGACAAAACTTGTACAGTGGCGGATCCAGAGGGGGGGGGATGCCCCCCCCTAGCATAGTCTAAAATAGTGTAATTTAATTAATTAACTCAAGTTTGCGTTAATTAAACTTGCTCCTAACGCAAGTTTATCGGATTAACCTATTTGCCCCCTAAAATTTTTTTTGGGATCAACCTATTTTGCGCCCCCCCCCCTAAAAAAATCTTGGATCCGCCCCTGCACTTGTATAGGCTTGTGACAACCTATTACCTAAATATCTAAAAACATCGGATTAAATTATTTTTTCCTCTTTTTTCTTATAAAAATGCCAAAAAAAAACAAGGAGAAAATCCTAAATTTTCTTGAATATCTGGTCGCTTCTCATCTAGAATAGTAGTTTTTCTATTATTCCCAACCTCCCCAAATATTTTACTGTTTCACCTTCACCGCTGAAGAGATATTCTCTGGTACGAGCCTGCCGTTGCTTACTGTTGAATCTGGAAAACAACAGCGCTAGCTAACCAGCTTTTCTAAGCTCGTGGGGACAAAGGTATTGGCAAACTTAAGTATTTCCTAGGTACAGAGAAGAAAGGAAGACAGACTAAAATAGAAAGCAAGACTTGCAGTCTTAACAGAAAGCCTTGCTAACAATTGAACATTTTTAAAAGAGGTACAAAAACGAATGCTAGGGTCTGTATAAAATTCTTTCCCCCTAAAATTCTTTCCCTCCCCTCCCTTTCCCCCTAAAATTCTTCAATTTCTCTCAAACCATCATTCTGGCTATCAACATATGCTCAGGTAGCATGTATTGTCTTTTAACGTCAGTTTCGTGCGTTAGTTAAAGATTTAAAAACATCAGACGAATTAGTTCTTTTCTCGTTTTTTTTCTTATAGCACAGCCACGGAAAAGTCCAGGAGGGGGGCTCAGAACTCGGAAAGAAAATCCTGAATTTTATTGAATTTTTTGCTGTTTCTCCTTCGAATTAAAAGATTGAATTTGTCATTGGCCATTTCCCTCCCTCCCCCTAATTTTATTATCATTCTTCCCTCCCCAACGACAAAATGTCTATGGATACGAGCCTGCTGTGGCTTGTCATCTAATCTAGTATCCCACCATGTTTAGCTAACTTAGTTCTCTTAGCTTTTGGAAACAAAAGCTACAAAATTGTGAGGTCATAATTTCCCGAACCTCAACTAACTGTTCCCTTTCTTGCAATACTTGGTCTGTAATAATGGAATAGAGCAAACCCATTAGCAGTACTCTGTGTAAGTTCTATACAACCAATTATTAAAATTGTCAACTGCGATAATTATTTTTCAATCTGACGCTAATTTTCATCTTCTTTCTTGATTATAATAATTTTGATAGCTTGATAATTTTATAAATACGTCCATTACTTCAAGGGATAAGAGCTCTCCAAAAATAAGCATGGAGTTGATAACCAGCAAGAATCCCGCTAAATAAAAAAACCAAGAGAATAATAGAAGAACAAATTAGGAGATCTTTTAATTGTCAGAGGCAGTGCTATAGCGTTGCCTATAGTAAAGGCCATACGGCTCCAATGTTTATTATTGTAAATTTTTTTTTCAGAGACACTTCATATGGAAGGAGTCGTATAAACTGCAGAGGGGGCTCATTCGAGTTCTAGTGCCCTTTTTAAGAGTCAAAAGTGATTGAAGGGCAGCCCCCCCCCACGTCCTTTTTTCCCCAAATACATCTGATAAAAATTTTGAGGTAACCATTTTTTTAAAAATAGTTCAAAGATCATACAACAAAAACTCCGGGGTCGACACCACCCCCAGGGCCCGGGGGCAGGCGTTGTAAGTTATGCCCTTGGGGCAACTATGGCTCTTATAAAAGGGATGCTCGTATAAACTTCAGAGAGGGCTCATTTCGAAATTAAAAGTTCTAGTTCACTTTTTCAGAGTCAAGGTGATCTGAGGGTAACTGCCCTCCTCCACCCCTCTACTCCCTTTTTTCCCCAAATACATCCGATAAAAATTTTGAGATAGCCATTTTGTTAAAAATAGTTCAAATATCATGTAAAAAAAAAATTCGGTGTCGACACAACCGCCCTGGGTCCGGGGGCAGATGTTGTAAGTTAGGCCCTGGGGGCAAATATGGTTCTTATGGAAAGGATGCTCGTATAAATTTTAAAGAGAGCTCATTTGATTGGAAATAAAAAGTTTTAATTCATTTTTTCAGAGTCAAAAGATATCGGCAACTAGCATCCCCCGTCCCACGCTCTTTTTTCCCCAAATGGATCAGATAAGGATTTTGAGATAGCCGTTTTGTTAAAAATAGCTCAAAGGTCAGATATCAAAAGCTTCGATGTCGACACAACCCCCCAGGGCCCCGAGGGTAGGCGTTGTAAGTTATACTTCGGGGGCATATAAGGTTCTCATGGAAGAGATGTTTGTATAAACGTCAGAGAGGGCTCATTTGATTGGAAATTGAGAGTTCTAGTTCCCTTTTTAAGAATCGAAAGTGATCGGAGGGCAGCTAGCCCCCCCCCCCTGCTACGCCTTTGCATCAGATTAAAACTTTGAGATAGAAATTTAATTAAAAATAGTTCAAAGGTCAGATAACAAAAACTCCGGTGTCGACAAAGCCCCCCACGGCCCGGAGGCAGGCCTTGTAAGTTATGCCCCGGGGGCATGTATGGTTCTTATGGAAGGGATGCACGTATAAACTTTCAAGAGGGCACATTTGATTGGAAATTGAAAGTTTTAGTTCACTTTCAACAGTCAAAAGCAATCAGAGGGCAGCTAGCCTCCCCCCTTCCCACGCTCTTTTTCCCCTAATACCTCAGGTAAAAATTTTGAGATTACAATTTTGTTAAAAATAGTTCAAAGGTCATATAAAAAATTTCCAGTGACGATACAACCGCAGGTGGCAGGTGTTGTAAGTTATGCCCTGGGGGTATATATGGTTCTTGCGGAAGGGATACTCGTATAACCTTCAGGGTGGGGGGGGCTCATTTATTTGTAAAGTAAAAGTTATAGTTCACTTTTTAAGAGTAAAAAAAGATCAGAAGGCAACTAGCCCCACCCCCTCCTCGCCCTTTTTCTCTAAATGCATCAGATAGAAATTTTGAGATTGCCATTTTGTTAGAAATAGTTAAAAGGTTAGATAACAAATGTCTGACGTCGACACAACCCCCCAGGGCCCGGGGGCAGTCATTGTAAGTTATGCCCTGGGGGCATATATGGAAGGAATGTTCGTATAAACTTCAGGGAGGGCTCATTTGATTAGAAATTGAAAGACCTAATTTATCTTTTAAGAGTCAAAAGAGATTCAATGGCAACTAGCCCCCCCCCCTCTTCAAGCCCTTTTCCCCAAAACCCTTAAGATAAAAATCTTGATAGCCATTTTTTAAAAGTAGTTCTAACATCAGATAACAAAAACTTCGTTTTTTTCGAAGTTTTTTTGTTAAAAAATAGCTCAAAGATTATATAACAAAAAATTCCAGTTTCGACACAACCCCCCAGGGTCCTGGGGCAGGCGTCGTAAGTTATACCATGGGGGCATATATGGTTCTTATGGAAGGGATGCTCGTATAAACTTCAGAGAGGGCTCATTTGATTGGAAATTGAAAGTTCTAGTTCAGTTTTAAGAGTCAAAAGAGATCCGAGGGCAACTAGCCCCCCTATAGCCCTTTTTCTCCAAACCCATCCGATACAAATTTTGAGATAGTCATTTTTTTAAACAGTTCAAATATCAGATAACAAAAACTCTTGGGTCGACACCACCCCCCAGAGCCTGGGGGCAAGCGTTTTAAGTTATGCCCCGGAGGCGTATAAGGTTTTTATGTAAGAAGTGGTCGTATAAACTTTGAAGGTGGCTCATTTGATTTGAAACTGAAAGTTCTAGTTACGTTTTATGACTCAAAAGTTAACGGAGGGCATCTATTCCCCCTAATACAAACACCATCTTTTCCCCGAATACATCAAACAAAAATTTTGAGATACCCATTTTGTTTTAAATAGCCCAACAATAAGATAACAAAAAGTTCGTTGTCAACACAGCCCCCCCCCCGCCAGTCTAAATGTTTTCACTTCTTCGCCTTATTTACCTATTTTGGGGGAGATGCTCAAACGAATTTTATATAAACATAACATTGATGTATGTTTCCAATCAGTGAGACCAATAGGTAGTTTCTTTAATTCCGGGAAGGATTTAACCCGGGAAATTTTAGTTAGTGGGATGTATAAAATTCCTTGTTCTTATGGGAAGTTTTATATTGGTAGAACTCACCAACAATTTCTTGAAAAATTTATTGAGCATCGCAACTCAATAGAAAAAAAAACCTAGAATTAAGCAAGCCCCCTGAAACCTTTGTTTCGGCTCTGGCTGTAAGTTCCTCTCCTAAGTTTCTGAAATTTACACTGCACAACTTTACTTGTAATTCCAAAATTTAAACACTAAAAATTTAACGATATATTTTACTCTTATGATTTTAAACTGTATGCTATTCTGGAATTTAAAACATCATATTCCGTTTGAGCCCATTTAATTTTCAAAAACACATAAACGCCCCAACTAATGAATTTCAGGTCGGAGTAGTTAACTCGTTGATCAACATATTAAATTCTTAATTCTTTCTTTTCAAATTCTGTTTTTACTATAACTTTTCATTTCGATGAAATACTTTCATGACCAAAATATATAATAAATGAGAAAAAGCTGTAAATTCAAATTTTTTACACTGTATATACAATATAACAAAAGAATGAAATTAGTCTTATTAGTTTTCCAAATAACTTATAGATAAAATCCACCACTTGCATAAAACAGAATACTTTTCCACCATCTCAAACTTAACGATTCCCTAAAATAGACAAGACATACAGAAGACATGCCATTGGGAAGTTTATAAACCTTCAGAAACAACTGAGGGAATTATAAAACTAAGATTATCCGAAGTTTTAGTTTCAATTAATGTTGCTTTGAAGGAATTTGTATCATAGGCAGCGCGCTAGCGCTGCCTAAGTAAAGAACGATATGGGCACACTGTATTTTTGTTTTTGTTTTTTCTCCATACCCGGGCACTTCCTATCGAAGGAGTCGTCGTAGAAACTTCGAAAAGGGCTAATTCGATTGAAAATTGGAGTGGCTAGTGCCATTTTTATTAGTCGAAAGTGATTGGAGGGCAACTAGCCCCCCCCCTCATGCCCATCATTCCCCCAACCACATCCAATAAAAATTTTGAAATAGCCATTTTGTTCAGCGGAATGGATTTCCACATAGAAAATAGGTTTTTGAGGAGGACACTCCGCCACAACCCTCAGAGCAAGGGTTTTAAGTTATGCCCTGGGGGCATATAAGGTTTTTATAGAAGGCGTTGTCGTAGAAACTTCAAAACAGGCTCATTCGATTGGAAATTCAAAGGGCTAGTACCCTTTTTAATAGTCGAAAGTGGTTTGAGGGCAACTAGCCCCCCCCCCCCCACGCCCCTCATTCTCCCAAACACATCCAATCCAAATTCTGAGATAGCCATTCTGTTCAGCATAGTTGATTTCCAGATAGAAAATGTTTTTGAGGAGGACACTCCCCTCGGCCCTCAGGGCAAGGGTTTTAAGTTATGCCCTGGGGGTATATAAGGTTTTTAAAGAAGGCGTTGTCGTAGAAACTTCAATAAAAGCTCATTCGACTGGAAATTCAAAGGGCTAATAGTCGAATAGTCGAAAGTGAATGGAGAGCAACCAGCCCCCCCCCCCCACACTCATCATTCCCCCACAGAACAAAATTTGCACTTTACTGAAAAATTACTAATGAATGTACATTGTCAGTTTAATATACATATACTGATATTTAGTAATCAAAATGTTAATATTATTTCATTTATTAAATCTATAAAAGTAAAAACATTTATATTTTTTTCAGTAAAGTGCAAATTTTGTTCTAGCCTTGGGAAGGCATAGGGGTTTTGCGCCCAACTTATGTCAATTTCTGCTCGTTTTGAGTTTGACTCGGTTATTGATTGTAATTTCTGTTCGTTTTGGGTTTCATTTATTTATCGATTCTGATTTGTGGTAGTTTCACGCTTGGTTGATTATATGATTTTATTTTTGCTCCTTTTTTGTTTAATGGAGTTTTTTAATTTTCTTTGAAAAACTTATTTTGTGGAAAAAGTTTTTTTTAATTAATTCAAATTAAAGAACTACAAAGTTTTCCAATAATTATAACTACCATGTCAGAATGCAATCTGTGGTACAAAGACATAAATTTCCTTCTTAGAAAAGAAAATACATAAAGATTAGAAAAGGAAATCACCAAATACACCCGATTAAAAATTAAACAAATTTTACCAGGAGATCCAAAAATTTTTCCAGCACAAAATAGTAAGTATTTGCTGGATATATGGGGAAAAAGTTGAAAGAGCCTTTTAGTCGGGTACAAATACTATAAGATCTGGAACAAAAAAAAAGAAGTAGCCCTTAGTCAAGCAGAAGTTACGCTGAGATTAATAGGGAATGAAAGAATTCAATTCAATGAATTATTTTTAGTCGCGTGTAGAATGGGCTGAGTATGTGTAAGTTTTTTTACACTCATCATAGCATGGATTATTTATCAAAAGATTAAAATAAAACCTGAAAGACAGGAAGTAACTGAACTACAAGAATTGACGATAACGCCAAGAAAATTACAAATGATCCAAGAGTGTGTCGGGATTGCACGTTGATTCACAAATACTTTGAAAAAAAGTTAGCGCTTGTATGTGTTCTATATATTATAGAACACATACAAGCTTATAACAGCCAAGTTTAGGGTCATAAAAGGAGTTTCGTTTCGCAGGATGAATACCATCAGACCAATGGAAGGTTACTGGCAAATTGCCATTAGGTTTGATGTTTCAACCTTGTATAAACTCCAGAACCAAATAACGGTACTTGCAAATAATCTGGAAATGACAAAGAATTAGAAAAAAAAATTTGACTGACCTCCTTTTACACCCCCCAGGTAATAGAAAAAGACTCTAAAATATCGTTATTTCAAACTCAGGCGACCTTGTTGTTCAATGTTTTGAACAACCAGATCAAAGGGATTTCGGAAGATATAAAGAGAATTTTAATTACATTGCGAAAACTAAATAAAAGGAGTCAAACAAAACGTTTGCCAGAAAGAAAAGAAGTCTAATGGGAATTGTAGGGGAGATTTCAGAATACCTATTCGGTCCAGTATCTGAGGCCACGTGGAAGGAAGGAGAAAAACGAATAGAAAAGGTCGCGGTAACAAATCAAAACCTTTTACACTTGGTAGACAAACAACTAACAATTTTAAAACATCGCAAAACAAGTATATCAAAAATTAAAGAAAAAGTTAACCAGACTATAAACACGCTTTCAATTTTTAAACAGGAGATCACCAATGCTGTATTAATAAATCTAAAACGGATAATATGTAATCAAAGTGAAATTGTAGCAGATATAAATTTTCAGATGGCCCTGTAATTATTATCTAGCGCCATCATGGAAATATCACATGAATTTAATCAATTGGAATTAGAGTTTCTAGCCATTTTGACGAAAAATGTACCAGCACGACTTTTAAATTCTTACCTTACCTTAGATCCGCCTGTGCCTCCAGAGGCACCCAGGGCATCAAGAAGGAGCCGCCAATCTTCCCGCCGGTTTGCTACTGCAAGTATGTCCTCCCACTGAGGTTGGATTGATGTGTGCAGGTTACGGAGATCTGTCTGGTACGTTCAACGCAGGGTGTTTCTGGGTCTGCCCCTGCGGCGTGGACCCGATGGCTGCCAATGGAGCGCTGCGTTTGGTAGTCGGAGATTGTCCATACGTAGTACATGGCCAAGGTATCTCCATCGGCGGGCTCTTATGATATGTGTCACAAGAGGCTGGCCAGTCTTGTCACGGATGGATTGGTTTGTTATTCTCTGCTACCAACGGATGTTGAGAATTCTTCTGAGACATGTATTTTCAAAAGCAAGTATTCTTCTCTCTTGTTTCTGGTTCAGGTGCCAGGTTTCGGAAGCGTAAAGCAGCACTGGCATAACATTACTATTGAAGAGTCGTACCTTTAGCCGTATAGAGAAGCTTTGGGACCGCCATACTTTCCGTAATCTATTGAAAGCCCCGTCGGCTTGGCCGATTCTTGTGAGCACTTCTTTTGTGGTCGATCTGGTACTTTCTATTATGCTTCCCAATTATTTGAAATGGACGACTTACTCTATGTGTTGGTCACCGCAAGTGATGCTCGGGGGTGAATCTGGGGTAGCCATGCATATTATTTTCTCATTATTTATTTTCAGGCCGACATGGCCATCTCTCTCCCTCACTTTGTCAAGGAGTTCTTGGACTCTTTCCCTGCATGATCCTAGGACGGTAATGTCGACAGCAAGGTCTACATCACTCAAACGTGTTTCTGGATTCAGCTGGATTCCATCTGTGCTTGTATTTCGTAGTATGTAGTGAATGACGATTACGAAAAGTAGCGGTGATAAGACGCAACCTCGCTTAACTCCTGACAGAATGCGGAAGAAACGGGGTTTGGCCATCTGGTCTCTTTACACAGCACTCGCTATCTTCATAAAACGCAACAATCAGTGAAACTATCTTTTCAGGGATTCCGTAATGCATTAGGATCTTCCACAGACCTTGGCGGTCTACTGAGTTAAATGCCTTCTCAAAATCGACGAATATCATATAGATTTTGGAGCGTCATTCTCTACTTTCTTCCGTCAGTAGCTGTAGGGTAAATATCAAGTCTGCACATGAACGGTTTGGTCTGAATCCATGTTGGTCGTCGCGAAGATGTGTGTCGAGCTGCGAGCTCATTCTCTGCAATAAAATGTACGTCAGCAATTTGCTAGGTATGAAAAGCATGCAGATTCCTCGCAAGTTGCCTGGGAAGGACGTATCGCCTTTCCTAAAGATCCTCACAAGCGTGCTGCGTTTCCAATCCGAAGGCATTTTGGCGGTCGTCCAGATTAATGCGAACAACGCTGTCCAGAAATTTAGGCAGGTCTTAACAGTCGCTTTGATCATTTCCACAGATATCCGGGCTTTGCCAGGTGACTTCCCATTTTTCAGCTTCTTTGCTGCTGGTATAATTTCAGTGAATGACAGCGGATCCGCGCTGATATCTAAGGAAAACAGTGTTGTTGCTGGGGATCTTCTGGTGGAGGTCTATTCAACAGCTTTTCAAAGTGGCTGGCCCAAACTTTGCTTTGTCAGACGGCTCTGTTATCAGGATGCCCGAGGGGTCTTTTACTGGTCCATGTTGAATAGAGGATTTCTTTCCAATAAGCTCATTAGTGATTTTATAGACTGCTCTTGAATCACCTCTCTCCGCCGCCCCTTCTGCCTGCGCTGCTTTTCGCTCCAGCAGGTTTCTCTGGTCTTTTCTGGCACTCTTCCTTACCTCTTTATCCGCGGCTCTGTATTCATCGTTTCTGAGGATCTGTCAATTAATTGTATTTCAATTAAACTGTCAATTGTTTTAAGTCCAAGTCAATTAATAAAAGTGCTCAAAGGCAAAGAAAGCCATTATCTTATCAATTAAGATTAGGACTAGAACCAAAATTTGAGAATATCCTATACTTTTATAGTATGGCTGAAAATTATTTACAAATGAAACAAGGGGAGTTATGGATATTTTTTAAAGGTACCCCAAGTTAAAAACAAAGAACATGCACTGTTTCAAATAAATGCTTTCCCTACAAAAATGACAAACACCACAAGCTGGATTAGAATAAATGATTTGCCACCATTTATAGCCATTTCCAACCTAGGATATAGAATACCAGAGCAACAAGAAATAAGTAAATGTCAAAATGATAAACTACCCTTCTGTAAATTAGGAGCTATATCAGATCTACTAGAGAGATTAATTAGTTAAAAAAAAACTCTCTTATCTGCAAACCGCATACATCACGGTTGACATTACATGGAATTAAATAAAAAAAAAGAAGTGTTTTTTAATTGAAAGTAAGGAACGACGTTAAAACTTAAAACGAACAGAAATTATTCCGTATGCGAAAGGGGCAGTCCCCTCCTCAACGCCTTGCTCTTTACGCTAATGTTTATTATTGTTTAAAAAATATAGAGTTGTGAGAAAGTCAAACTTTAGCGTAAAGAGCGAGGTGTTGAGGAGGGGACAGCCCCTTTCATATACGGAATAATTTCTGTTCCTTTTAAGTTTTAACGTCGTTTCTTACTTTCAGTTAAAAAAACTTGTTTTTTTTTTATTTAATTTTTGAACGTTTTTGAATTATTGCAGGTTTTGATTTTGGCTCACCGTACATAAATAATCAAAACAAAATTTACATATTAATTTTACTTTTATTTGGTTAAATGGCTTTCTCGAAACTTGTTTAATTTTATTTACGAATGTTTTTATTAGTAATAAATATACGTAACTTACGAATTAACTTACGTAACGAACTTCTATATTCATAGATTTTTAATAAGTATATTAGGGGTTTCGCCCCCTAGTCAATACCTTGCTCTTTAAGCTAAAGTTCGAATTTTGTTCCAATTCTTTAAAAGGGCCACAATTATTCATAAGCAAATAGTTAAAAAGAGATGGGCAGAACATTTTGAGATTGAGATTGGGTAAACCGTGATTGAGTTACAGGAAAAGATATAGAAAGAATGATGAAGTTTATGACACTTTGGATGTGAAAGAAGATTTATTTTGTGAGCAGTGATTAGTGACAGTACTAAAAGGATTAAAAAAACAATATGATCCAGGTGTTGTTAGCGTGGTAATTGAGTTGTTTTTAAATATGGTGGTTATGAAGTTAAAGATGAATTACTGAGGCTTATGAATATGATTTTTGAAAAAGGAGAAATACCTAGCGATTTGAGAAAATTTTAATTATACCCCTCTATAAGAAAGGTGATAAGAGTGAGTGAGGTAATTTAGAGACATTAGCCTGATTTCTGAAGAAAAAAAACTACTTAGTATGATGATGCTTTTTTTGTCTTTGAGATGCTGTAGATAAAGTTCTAAGAGAAGAACAGTGTGCTTTTAGGAAGGAGAGAGGATGCTTCGACCAAATTTTCCCTCGTAGATTAATAATTGACAATTAACTGAGACATCAAACCCTTTTAGTCCTCAGTTTTACAGATTATGAGTAGGTGTTTGACTCAGCTGATAGAAAAGTGTCTGTGTCATCAAACCCCTTTAGTCCTCAGGTTTATAGAATATGAACAATCATGTGATTCAGCTGATATAAGAGCTATAGCAAAGGTTTTATCCTTGTATGGTATACCAGACAAATACATTAAAGTGAATAGTGCTATGTACGAGAATAACACTGCTGCGGTTAAGGTAGGAAATTAGGTTAGTGAACGCTCTTGTATTAAATAAGGAGATAAGCAGGGTTACTTTCTATCCCCATTTATATGGATCATATGGTGGACTTTGTCCTAAGGAGAACACCAAAGGTAATTTGAGGCCATGGAATCAATTGGGGAAGTGAAACTCTCTTAGACTTAGATTATGCTAAATTTCAGGATCCTAGATGAAAAGTTTGCAAATGGATGAATATTTGGAGGTTTTGAGAATTCCGCTGTAAGAATAGATTTGAAAATTAATGCTAAGAAGACTTAGTCGCTATAGTCCCAGATATAAACCTTGTACCATTTTCCCAATCACATAATCAGACACGTCAACAACCCCTTAGGTATCAAAGAGTGTCTGCAAGGAATGCGATTATTAAAATCAGATGCCATAGCTCTCGAACTCATTCAATTGCTGGTTCGTTTTGATTTGAGTGGATGAATGTTTTTCTTTTATTTCTCAGTTATTCGCTAGTATTCATCGATGGCGGTTCAAATTTTTTGAATTTTTGCGAATCGCAGATATTGGTGAATGCCTCACTATTATTGTTGTTAGGTATTTGGTTTTAATTTTTATAATTTTTGGCTTTTATCGAATTTTATTCATCAGTTAATTTTTTGTCTTTTTCATTGTTTTTTTTTTGTTGTTTTGTTGCTTTTTTTCACATTGACTTTCCGCGTTTTATTTTGTAGATTTTTTCTTCGGCACTCTCATTGATTACATTTTTTCGTTTCGCACCGAAGAAGAGAGGCATTTGTCCCCTCGAAAAATTCGCTTTGTTGTGTTTTGTCAGTATTTTCATTTGGCTTTTAAAAACCCAATTTTTGCTCGTTTTCCTTTCTTTATGTAGAAGAATAAGAAGAAAAATCTGCGAACTAAGGTTAAAATATTGGAAGCTACAGTGATAACAGTGGTAAATTATGGTTCTGAAAAGTTTTTTTTTTCTGCCGGAAGAAAGATCACGGATGTGATTATTTGTTTGTTTGTTTTTTTCTTCCCAGGGATGATCGTATTGACCCAGTGGTCTAAAATATCGCGAGAGGGCTCACTCGAACGGAAATCAAAAGTCTTAGTGCCATTTTTAAGTGACCAAAAAAATTGGAGGGCAACTAGGTCCCCTCACACGCTCGTTTTCCCCAAAGTCATCGGATGCAAATTTTTAGATAGCCATTTTGTTCAGCATATTCGAAAATCTAATAGCTATGTCTTTAGGTGTAAAATGACCCGCCACAGTCCCCGGGGGAAGGGCTGCAAGTTCTGAACTTTACCCATTCTTTACATATAGTATTTGTTATTGGGAAGAATACAGCAATTTTTTTTTGGGGGGGGAGGGGCTCGGGGTGGATTTCTAAGGGGACAATCTTCCTTTGAGAGAGAAATTTCTGATATGTGAATATTCTAGGGGCAATGTTAAACTGGGGGGTTTTGATGGAATTATTATATGAAATTCTTTTTAATTGTCTTACATTATTTTTGCCATATTTTTTTATATGGAAACATTCCGGGAGAATTATCTGGGGGCTTTTTTCCGTGCTTTTGTTTTCTGGGAAATAATTTCCACGGAAGGGGGCATTTCTCGAGAAACCGATTAGAGATTAGTCTTATTCCAACGAAAAAATGCTAAGGAGAATTTTTCAGGGTGAATCGTCCACAGCCAATTTTCCAGAGAGAAGGGGATCTCAGCGAGGAATGAATGAGGGAATTTGACGGGGGTGGGGGTGCACTTTACGTTGGATGAAATTTCCACGGGTGATTTTTCCGTGAGGGGAGGGGTATATTTCATAGAGGGTTAGCCAGATTTACCGGCATTATTTGAAAAACAAACAGAAATTATGCCCTATATGAATGGTTGGCCCCCCCCCCACAATACCTTATTTTTTACGCTAAGGTTTGACTGTTTACTAAAATTGGAACAAAGTGGCTGTTTAATTAGAATAGGAACCTTTTTTGAAAGTGCTAACATTTTTGCGTAAAGAGCAAGGTATTGAGGAGGAGGTGACCTCTTCATATCCGGAATAAATCTGCCAAAATTAATATGCCAATTGTGTTTTAATTTTTCATGCACGGTGAGCCAAAATCGAACTAGCATTAGTTGAAAAACGTTTAAATTAAATAAAAAACAAGTTTGTTTTTTAACTGAAAGTAGGGAGCGACGTTAAAGCTTAAAAAAAAACAGCAATTATTCCGTATATGAAAGGGGCTGTCCCCACCTCAACGCCTCGCTCTTTACGTTAAAGTTTGACTATTATTCACCACTCTTCTTTTTAAAACACTAAAAAACTTTAGCGAAAAGAGTGAGGCGTTGAGGAGGGGACAGCCTCTGTCATATACGGAATAATTGCTGCTCGTTTTAAGTATTAATGTCGCTCCTTACTTGCAGTTAAAAAATTTTTCTTTTTTTAATTTCATAAAGACGATACTTTTGTCTACATATGAAGAACCGTTTATATTGCAATTGTATCTATCTGGTTTATATACAAAGTAACACAAGAGACGAAAATTAACGAACAAGAGAGCAGTGAAGAATTATGGAATACAAAGCAATATTTGGCACTGATAGTCACTGATGATGTATCACTAGGGGTGGCACCGTGATTGGGTGATTTTCGGGAATTCGGGGAACCAATTCTTTTTTCGGGTGACACATAAACTTTCGAGGAAATCCCCAAAAATTCGGGGATAGTGCAAGCCCTGCTTGATTTCTAATAAGGAAAACCGAAATACTAAAAAAAGCTCTGACTTTGCGGTTGACACAATAAAAATTGCCGCAAAATTAATTCAAAGTCAGCGAAACGCCGACGCCTCTACCGGTGGCGGCGCGCGTGGGGCGCGCCGGTGGCGTTGTGACACTTCTGTGGTGGTCAACCGGGCCTCTTGTTGGCAGCGTTCGGTCGATGCGCCGGCGTGGCACCGGGGTCTAATAACAATTATATAATATAATAATTGTTAGTATAATAAATATATAGTTATAGTATAATAATAATTGTTTGAAACGAATAAATATATTAATAATTATAAATAGTAAATAATAAAACTACCAGACAGTGTCGAATCAAGTCCTCACTTGTGCTGGCAGGAGCAGTTGCCCCAAAACGTCTCCCAAGGATGGGCGGGACCTAAGTAAGTAATATACCGGTTTGAAACGAGAATTTACGGAATTATGTATTCCAATCTTTGCTTGTTATTATTATTGCTTATTAATTGTCTATTAAACTTCAGTTATTATTATTAGCATCCTCTTTTAAAATTTTAACTATTATTTTTTAGACATCGGAAGACAAGCTAGATGATGTTATTTCGTTGTTAGAAAAAAAAAGAAAAAAATGTCAGAGGCAACGCTATAGCGTTGCCTATAGTAAAGGCCATACGGCTCCAATGTTGTATTATTATTATTATTATTATGTTTTTTCCCCAGAGGCACTTCATATAGAAGGGGTCTTTGTAGAAACAAAGGGGGCTCATTCGATTGGAAATCGAGAGTTCTAGTGCCCTTTTTAAGAGTCAAAACTGATTGGAGGGCAAAAAGCCCCCCCCCCCTAGCCCTTTTTCCCCCAATGCAGCTGATAAAAGTTTGAGGTAGCCATTTTATTAAAAAATAGTTCAAAGATCATATAACAAAATCTCCTTTACGTATGGACATTTAGTTATAAGTAGTTCAAAAGTCAGATAAGAAAAACTAGTTTACTTTTAAAGAGTCAAAAGATATCGGAGAGCAACTAGCTCCTATCCCCCCTCCATGCCCTTTTTTCCTCAAACCCATCTGATAAGAACTTTGAGACAGCCATTTTCTTATAAATAGTTCAAAGAACATATAATGAAAACTCTGGGGTCGACACAACCCCACAGGGCCTAGAGGCAGGCGTTGTAAGTAATGCTCTGGGGGTATATATAGTTCTTATAGAAAGGATGCTCGTATAAACCTTGGAGAGGGCTCATATCATTGGAAATTGAAAGTTCTCTTTCACTTTTTAAGAGTCAAAAGAGATCAGAGACTAGCCCCCCCCCTCTCCACGCCCAGTTTTCCTCAAACCCATCCGATAAGAACTTTGAGAGAGCCACTTTTTTCAAAATAGTTAAAAGGTTAGATAACAAAACTCCGGTGTCCACACAACCCCCTGGGCACGGGGGGCAGGCATTGTAAGCTATGTCCTGGGGCCGTATAAGGTACTTATGAAAGGGATGCTCGTATAAACTTCAGAGAGGGTTCATTTGAATGAAAATTAAAAGTTGTAGTTTATTTTCTCAGAGTGAAAAAAGATTGGAGGGCAACTAGCCCCTCCCGCCCTCCACGCCTTTGGGTTTATCCGATGAGATAAACCCATCCGATAAATATTTGAAGTGACAATTTTGTTAAAAATAGTTCAACCATCAGATATTAAGACTTTGGGGGTCGATACAACCCCCCAGGGCCCAGGGACAGGCTTTGTAAGTTATACTTTGGGGATATATATGGTTATTATAGAAGGGATGCTCGTATAAACTTCAGAGAGGGCTCATTTGATTGAAAATAGGAAGTTCTAGTTCACTTTTAAAGAGTCAAAAGAGACCGAAGGCCTATTAGCCCCCCCCCCACGCCCTTTTCCCCCAAACCCATCCTATTAAAATTTTGAGATAGCCATTTTTTTTAAAAATAGTTGAAACATCAGATAATAAAAACTCTGAGGTTTACACAAACCTATTTTTCCCGTTGATATTGTTTACTTTAATACCAGTTTTGATACCTTTATGAACATTTGATTTTTTTTTTTTTTAGTTTGATTTTGAAATAAGGAATTTTTAAAAACTTGAAACTTTTTGCAATCAAAAACGAAAAAAAAATTAATAAAAAAAAAAAAACAAGACTACACACAAGACAAGAGTTTGGTCACTACAAACAAGAGTTTGGGTATCACCTTCTTCTCTCACTGTAAAAGTCTAAAACTTACTGCGTCAATAGTGCTTTACTGAAATTATCCGCGTTTTGACCAGTCTTGGGAAGTATAAACAACATCAAATTTAATATTTGACGTATAAGTAGTGTGCTACTAGGCACCGCGAAACTTACAAGACCTGTTAGACCACTTTCTGCAGCTACACCTATTTCTGGGCAAATCAGAGTAGGTACCGCAAAACTTACAAGACCTGCCAGACCACTTTCTGCTGCTACACCCAATTCTGGGCAAATCGGAGTAGGCATCACAATACATGCAAGACCTACCAGACCAGTTTCTGCAGCTACACCCATTGCTGGGCCAATCAGAGATGTTTCTACGAACGCTACACTATATAAGGTAAGATGAATATTGTAGCTATGATGCCATAGCAACCAGATTCAATATAAAGAGTGATTTTCATTCTAGCTCATATTAGTAAGAGAATTGAATTCAGAGAGAGAAAAGTTTATTTTTTTTTTACTCTATTATTTGACAAGTTATTAGCATAGAAAATGAGTGCTATGTTTACACTATTGGAGCTTGATGATGGAGCAGGTAGCAGCATTGGTACAAAGACGAGAGTACCAAACGTAGCTGTGGAAATTACAGGAGGATCTCGAAAAAGCCTTGAATGGGACGATATGTATGCAAGATATGTGATATCATTGAGCAAATTTAATTTGGACGAGCAGTTATGCTTTGCCACGAAACTAGATATAGTGCATATAAATAGACTTCAAGCTTCTTTAAATACAATAGTGAAATATATTGAGGAAAATAAGTTGTATCAGTGATTAATATTGTTGTTGTTGTAATTATATTTAATAAAAATGTTTCTAAATCGAAGATATTTTTTTTATAATAGGTTAGTGTATATTCTTAAAATAGAAAAAGTAATCATGGTTAGCCTAAAGTTGGTTGTGAGAGTGTTAGGACTGTAAGAAATGTATAGATTCGAGAAAGAGAAAATTAAACGGAATCTTTTGTTTATGGAAAAACGTTTGATTCTAGATGTTGATTTTCTGGAGATATCTCTTCAAAGGAAGATATTTTGTCTCGGAACACTTGTCGATATAATAAAAACTGATTCTCCATCATTAGACTATTGTATGAAACCTTTACGTCGTGATCCAAACACTTTTACAAAATTTATTAACATTTTAATCGAAATATAACAGAATGATATTATTGATTTGCTTTTGAACACATTGCCCTAGAAATTTGAAACCATAATTTTTCGTGAGAAAGATATTTTTAAAACAGGATTTACTTCTCTCTCTTTCTCACTCCATCTCAATTTGTCGATCGCATGTCAGTTTGATTTTGGCGATGAGAGTGTCAACACATGAAAAAATGTTCTATACATGTCCACTATGCATGTATACACTGGGTAGCTGGTCATCATGTGAGAATTGTACAATGATTGACGAGTATGATGGATAGTGCAGATTATGCAACTCGTATAAATTGCATAGAGGATAAGCCTTACAAATTAAAGGTTGTAATTCCTGTCTTGAAGAGATGTGTGACTCTCACCCTAGAGGACACCTATGCTCCAATTTTCATTACGATAAATGTAATCAGTGGGAGAATACATATCCTGGTATGATTGGAAAGAGTCCTAAACGTGATTTTAGCTTATAACTAAGAGACTGGCATCGTCGTGGCTTTGAATTGTTTTGGGAGGAGGAACCAGGTCTACGATTCAACTGTTGGAATAACAAAAGAATTTGGTTTCTACGTCATCTTTGTGAAGACAATGATTGCTATGATTATAAGCCTACTGATTTTTATTTAGTTGTTAAAAAGTGTGAATTACGATTTGAAAACACTGTATGTGATATTGCTTCAAATAAGCAAATTGAAACACGTGAATTTTACAATATGAATGAAATTAGTATCATTAACTATATAAAGAAACACGATAAGAGTTAATTTACATTATACTATAGAAAATGTGACCCTGACATTGCATCACATCATGATTAGTATACAGGGAATTCAAAGAATCTACCGCATTAGTTGTTCTCGACAAATACCTATACTTAGTAGAAGAAACCTGTTGTTTTCGAACATGAAGAATTACTGAAGGGATAATGACATTTGCATCAGGTGCTGCAGCAAGTGTTTTTCTCCAAATGAAATTTGATGGAGCTAGTTGTAACTTTAAGTCAATCTTAACATTGGGAGGCAACCATTGAGATATATTAAGCATATCTCATGATTTAATTTCCCAACTAAATGATACTCCTGGGTCACTACGGCAGTTAACTCACCATCAGTATCAATATTTGATCTATATTCATAGCCTAGTGCCTGTCCTCTCAACCCCTTATATGACTTTGGAGTCATCATCATAAATTTTATGTAGCTCGCATAGTTTGATAAATAATTGCTATTGCTCACCAATGTTCCATTAATGAATACATTAATTTGTTTGAATAGGTTGTGTAGAATACGGTTTCCATAGGACAGGCCATCGCTAGTAATGCGAGTTGTACAATAAATGTTGATGATAAATCAATGAAACAATCTTCATTGGAAAATATCTAAAAGTGTATATTTTCCGACAGGGGCTGTTGAGGATGAAATAGTTCATAGTACCCATACTTAAAACTGACATCAATATTTTCAGTATTGAATAGATTCAATGAGGAGCTGATTGATGGATGCGATTCCTTGGGGGGAAGATAGGTCATCTTAAGAGAAAAAATCCTTCTTTGATCTAATAATATTTTCTTCTTCCTATTATTGCTCTTCTTCCTTTTTTTACCTTAAAGTCGTTGTTGATGTCTTTCGCTTCCCATCTGGTTAGAGACTGATGAGTGAAAGACGACCGCACAGCCATTTTAATCCCTTCCCATTTTGCTGAGATTTTAATTGTTCGCCAACGGCTCTTGCAGAAGATCTAATATTTCCTTTAACACTCTCGTTGAAATTTTTACAGGACCCTCAGTCCTATAGTGTTGAGGCAGTAAAATTTGATGCAGCAGGTACAAGATATTTTCTGGCAAGGGGCAATGCAGAACGAAATAGCCAAGCAAAACAACTACCATGGCCATAGCCACACATTGTAGTGCGCCCCTTGTAATAGTCCAATCCATGACCTATTTGACGAGGACTCAGAGCACCAACATAGCAGTCAATATCAGGACAGACAAATGGAATTCTTCTATTGCTCATCTAAGGCAACGATGGGTCGAAAATTACATGTAATCACATCTAAACCTTTTGTTATTGCTAGAGGGTCACCCAATTCACTTCTTAGTGTTACCTGACAGAGTTACAAATATGAAGTGTTTACAGGAACATACTGAACATGCTTTATATTATAGTGATGAACACGTTCATGGGTTGTTTTTTGTTCAAGAACACGTAGTAGGGGTACATTTGAATTACGAACTCTTTATGTTGCCACAAAGGACGCATAAGGAAATATACAAGATTCTGAGGCGAAACCAGGTGGATAATCTGCAAAAATAACATGATTCATCCCGCTAACATATCCAGCGTTTTTACCACCGATCATATTCTGTTTAAAGCCAAGAATATGTCTCAGATTATCATCGAGATGAATCCATTCATTGTCAACAGGTGAGCTAATGTAAATCCTATCATATTTATTCTTGAAACGGCTCTATGTTTTTTCGGGGAAATTGGCATCCTGATATATTCTCGCATAAAAAAATGATCTAGATAGATAAAAAGTCTGAGAAAATTTGTTAAGAGCCTTAATTTTGGCTTTTGGAATTGACGTCATGCAGTAAAAATTAAAACGACATCATGGCCCTTGTCACACTTATGTGGAAAAATTGAAGATTTCGTGTATGGAAGACTTTATATTAAATTGTTAAATATAATATTTGCATATATTTTGACAAGGGATTACAACAATTCAAAAGCCTTGAAAAAGAAAACGAAAAGTTTGAAGCATAGTAGATATCGTTGTTAGATATCGGAATTGTGGCAATAATCAAATATCTTTGAATTACCTCAGTATGAAAAGAAATTAAATTGCATAATGAACAAAAACTGCAAAAATATATGTATATATTTTAACAAGTGATTACAACAATTCAAAAACCTTAAACAAAAAAACCAAAAGTTTGAACCTTATTAGAAATCGTTGTTAGAAAAAAATCATTGCTGAATTTCTTTTCTTATAAGCAATGTCTTTTTAAGACCTGGAAAAAAGTAGAAGGCATTTTCAATCTTAAAATGTTTCAAATCATTGCAATAAAATCTTTTTACTACAAAATCTACAAGTCCACTGAAATCTTTTAATCTAGTTTAGCTTTTTTAAGCTAATGTGCCACAATAATAATCTGTTCAAATGTTTAAATTCTTATATAATTTTTTTTGGCGATTGTTATTTAGAATGAGAAACCAAAAGTTTGGAGCTTAGTAGAAACTTGTGTTAGAAAAACATCATTAACGAATTTCTTGTCTTATAAGTATAAGCATTGTCTTTTTAAGATCAGAAAAAAGTTGAAAATTTTTTTAAGTTAAGTTCAGAATTGCTAAAGTTATTATGTAAACTGCAAAATATTTACGATGCCTGAGCAATAATTTTAATGTTTTAGTTCAAACTAGAAAAATGCCTGAAAATATTCGTTTGTTTTTTTGTAAAATAAAATCCACTCGCTACATGATTAATCGTGGGTCGGTCGAAAACAGAATCAGCCGCTTTGTGGCATGTTGGAAACAGGTTTGCTGCGGCCATGCCAATTCCAAACAAAAACGAATATTTGTTGAAAACGGGCATGTTTAAGAGCTGACGTCACAAAACTTGTTTTTGTTTCATAAACTAATACGAAGGTGATGACATGCCAATTGTGACCAAAAAGGGACTCTATCGAAAAGTGACATGTTTAGGCACTACGGCAAAAAACTGGCTTTTGTTCCATAAGCTAATATGAAACCAATGGCAAAAGTGCATTTTCATTGAATAATTATGGGTCTGCTGGAATCCAGTGGTACAGTAAGTACTTTGAACAAAAGATGGCAGTTGAGAGATAAATCCCTGTTTAGAAAAGGGATGTCTTTTAAACTTAGGATTTATAAATACCTACATCTGAGGTTTAGAATTTACTAAAATAAAGTAAACATATTTTTTTCATTTATGTATAAATTATATATTTTGGAAGGAGATAAAACATTAGTTGACATTTGTAGATGGTTTTCGTTCAAATTGGAAATTTTGATTATTACGGGTTTTATACCTAGTGGGACTCTTGTTAAAACGGATCTACATGGCCATATTCATTAGAAAGGGCTGATTCCCTCTAAATAGCTCCCTCTGGAGCTATTGTTTTATCCTTATATAATTTCACTCTATTCCGTCAACTCTGCTTCTACTTAGCCTTTTGTCTAATTCCTATCCTGCGAGATTGAATACATAAAGGGTCAGAATCGTTAATGAAGTTTTTTTCAGAATGATGTTTCGAGCAGTAAAGAAAGTTTGGTAAGGTCATAATTAATTGTCGGCTCATAACTGAGTTCCATGTTGCCATGTATTTGAACATGAAAGACTGAACTTGCAAGTATTGTCTCTCTGCTCTTCATCTAATCTCTTGGGATTTTTTCACATGTCATTGCTAAATTTCAGACCTTGTACCAAAACAAAAACCTAAATTTTCATTATTCTTTCTCTTGGGATTTTTTCACATGTCATTGCTAAATTTCAGACCTTGTACCAAAACAAAAACCTAAAGTTTCATTATTCTTTCTCTTGGGATTTTTTCACATGTAATTACTGAATTTCAGACCTTTTACCCAGACAAAAACCTAAAGTATTTGTTTTTTCCAATACAGACAAAATATTAATCATAAAAAGTTTGTGAAGGAGTATATATTTTCCGGGACGATAATTCCAGTGTCGCTGCAATCCAGTAACGCTGCAATATGCAAAAAAAAGCATGAGAATTGCTCTTATTTGTTTTATCTTTAAATTTAACTTTACTCATATTAATTTGATATCGTTAGTGTGATTAACCACGACTATTGCTTCAAATAATAGTCCCTTTACAATATCTTATAACTTACTTACCATTGCCTTATGTGTTTTAACTTACGTGATTGTAATGATTCTGCCGAGATATTTCTATTCTAGGAAGCGGAGTAATCAGTGGAAATTCAATCATGGTATACCACCATGCAACACAGAAACAACCTACTAGCATGTACTCTCATCATTCGTTAACCAACGATAAGTAATCACCAAATAAATCCCTGAAGGCAATACCCTGAAGGCAATACCCAGATGACAACCCCAGTTACCAAAACCTAGTACCAGGTAGCACTACCTCAAACAATATCGTCAAACAGAAAAACCTCATATATATGTATTAATCAGCGAATATCTAGAGAACCAACCCGACCAGTCATATAGCAAAAATTGCATAAAAATCCGTCAAATAACTATCCTTAGACGGCAAGGTCCCAAACATTAAATACCAAGGACCAAGAAAAATCCTGAAGGTTAATCGCTCAATGATTATGTATTTTAAACCCCGAGTCAAAGACAATATATGGATACAAAATTCCAAGTTTAAGTCTTGACCCTACCCAATCATTATTAGATGTCGCAAAAAACAAACCATCCTCCATGAAAAGAAGAGCCAAACATGAACAATTTTGTGTGAAATATAAACTGTACGTGCTAAATCTTCCCAAAGTAAAGTGTTCAGAGAAGAGACCCAACCAAGTTATTATAGTTATAATCCCCATGATTAAGCCCTCGATGATTGTGTATCATTGAACCAGAAATCAGAGACAATGCGTCGAACCTAGACCCCAAGATCAAGTTTTGATCCAAACGTAATTAACTTTATATGTCGTAACAAAGACCTTTATTCAAATAAAAGAAGGGCCGAACGTGAAGAATTAACGGGAAACATAAACTGTAGGCGTATTAAATTTTGCCGAGGATACAAATGATCAGAAGAGATGTCTAGCCCAGTTATCAATATACCAATCCCCTGTAATTTCCCCAAGGGTTATTTACATAGAAAACTTTTCCACGACTCTATAACACTAACCCCTCGTATATGATGTGAAAAACCACGCACGGACAATTTTGTGCAAGAAGTCATACTTATGAACATTTTAAATGCTTATCCCAAGCAATAAGTGCCAAAAGTGAAACACCCCGAAGACAAACCATAAACAATTAGCAGATTCAGTAATTAATTCATTAGAAGCCCAAAATAAAGTAATAATGTATGTGAAGATTATAGCCACGTAGAATTATGAAGTAAGTGTGAAATCTTATGTATCTAACATTTAACTTTAGTGAATATTGAGAAACTTTTCATAAAACAGATGAAACAAGTGCAAGCTACGTTATTCCAGTGTTGCAATCAGATATTAAGTTAAAATCTATCAATGTGTCAAATACGTTTCTTAGCAAATTGTTTTAATCCATATATATCAGTGTGTTAAAATTTAGATTTAATAGGCTGCTCTTAGAAGTCAGTAGCTGACAGTATCCGTAAAGCGTCAGGTGGAAGCATTATATATAAATAGAAATAGTTAGTGTATAATTTTGTTCTTTGTATCATAACAGATAGCAAAGTGATTGTTTTATTAGAATCAAGATAGTTGAATCAAAAAGAAGTATTATTAGGTCAGTCAGATGTGTTCTCCGTCTTTGGTAAAGAGAAGTAAAATTTACATACTTAATCATATAATAAAATTCGTTAGTTAGTAGAAACTCTTTGGCCCTTTCGCCAAATAGAGTGAATAGGTGATGGATCTTTAAGTAATATTTTCATTAATGTAGTAACATAAAGCAATCAGGAATATGAAAAAAATATACGTCTTACTAAATATGAGTTAATTAAATTAATCAGTGCAAAGTTTTAAAAATTAAAAATGATATAACGGGATCAAAATTCAAAAAATAAAAAGAGAAGTAGCAAGGGACATCGTTAACAATGGGAAGGATGATATGTAACGGGGTCAGAATTCAAAAACCTCAAACCTTCCAAATTAAAGTTACCCATACCCATGTAAAATAGAAACAAATGTATCTTGTTTGAACAAACATTGTATAATCTTTCCTACAGCAAATGTAGTAGCAATAGTAGTATCGTATTAATTACCGCGACCCCTACATGGAATTACACAAGAACCATACAAGAATATGCTCAGAAGTGTAATAGATACGAAGGATACATTGGAATTGTGCAAGAAAAACCCATGCTTCAGACACTGTATTTACGCGTGAACATTCTAAAAGTTGGCACACTAAAGTCGAGGTTTTTTTTTAAACTTGGCAATGTATAATGTAGTCAAGCATGTTTTGAGAGTTTGGTCGTAATAATATAATTTAAAGCAAACAGGTTTTTTTTCTGTTTTTGTTGTCGATTGCACAATGAATGTACGTCATGAATTCACGTGTACATTCTTAAAAAAAAAACTGGTATGATATTAAGTAGTCAGACATGTTTTGGGAGCACACACGAAATTATGTAACTCAACATCCGTTTTTTTTATTTGTCCTTGAAAAACTGTATAAAATGTTCATACACTACAATTCAATTTTCATTATGTTTTAACACATCGATTATAGTACACTACATATTATTAACTTTGAAAACAATGGATTCTTCAATTGTCAATGTGAGTACAGCTTATTAAATTTTTAAATTTATTTCCAGATAAAAAGCATTTACCAGTAAATTCAAATTTCAGGGGAACTTAGCCCCCCTCCCCTCCAAAAATACAAAATTTTAAAAATATAATGAGTATATTCGATAGAAAACGCTAAGTATGCTTTTTTCTATTATGTAAACAAAAACCACCCTCACCCTGCTCTGTAGAAATAGTTATTTCGTTCAAAAAATGTCCTTTTTTCCAGTTATCAAAAATCCTTTTCAGCCTAAATAGAATTCTTCTGTGTTACAAGAAACGGTCACTTTCGGAGAACAGGCTTCGCACGCGCATTTTATCACAGAGATTAAAACCATATGTGTTTATAATTACAGAAAAGGGTCCTTTTTTTTGGAACCAAATTACAAAAGCTTGGTGATTAAGACGGAGGCTTTGTCTAATTCTATCCGGAAACTCAGAATTGATAGGGGGCAAGATGGAACGATGCCACATTCTGTGTGTTTTTATCTTTACTTGGTGGCTATTCAAAAAGCGAGGATTTCTGTTAAATAAATGATTCTTGTATGCGCGATTCAAGAGTTTCTTTATATGGCCAATTTAAACAAGACGTATTTTATTAAAGCAAAGATTTTTTAACAGATGATTAAGAAACTTTTATAAAAATTTAAGACAGGGAAGGGGTCAATGTATCAATTTTAGCATGTTCATTGGAAGATGAAAAAACAAAGTATTTATTCAATAAGAAATTTGTGTATTAAGTTGGAACTTTCAGAGAGTGCTTAAAAGGGAAAGTCAATTCACCAAAAGGAAATATGTCCACGCCCAGGTTGGGGTTGAGTTGCATGGGAGTTGAGTTGCACGGAAGGTTGAGCTGCACGAGGGTTCAGTTAAAGGGGGTATAGTTACACGGGGGTTTAGTTAAATGGGGTCGAGTTGCACGAGGGTTCAGTAGCACGAGGGTTCAGTAGCACGGGGGTTCAGTTGTACGGGGTTTCGGTTATACAAGGGTTTTTATCTTTATTTGGTGGTCATTCAAAAAGCGAGGATTTCTGTTAAATAAATTATTCTTGTATGCGCGATTCAAAAGTTTCTTTTCATGGCCAAATTAAACAAGACGTATTTGATGAAAGCAAAAAAGGTTTAACAGATGATTAAGAGGCTTTTATAAAAATTTAATATAGGGAAGGGGGCAATGTATCAATTCTAGCACATTCATTGTAAGGTGAAAAAACAAACTATTTCTTCATTAAGGAATTTGTGTATTAAGTTGGAACTTTCAGAGAGTGCTTAAAAGGGAAAGTCAATTCACCAAAAGGAAACATGTGCACGCCCAGGTTGGGGTTGAGTTGCACGGGAGTTGAGTTGCACGGAAGGTTGAGTTGCACGAGGGTTCAGTTAAAGGGGGTTCAGTTACACGGGGGTTTAGTTAAATGGGGTCAAGTTGCACGAGAGTTCAGTAGCACGATGGTTCAGTAGCACGGGAGTTCAGTTGTACGGGGTTTCGGCTATACAAGGTTTTTTTTCTTTACTTGGTGGTCATTCAAAAAGCGAGGATTTCTGTTAAATAAATAATTCTTATACCTTTTAAAATAGCTTTACGGGGTTTGAGAGACTCTGTTGTTTTATTCTGTTTTATTCTAAAGTGCTAAGACATAGAGTGCTACAAACATCTGAATAAACTTTAGAGGGCAATTTATCTGTAAAAGAGGGATTATTATTATTTCCTTACTAAATTTTTCTTCTTTTTTAAGGAAGAGAATTCATACAATTACCCTCCCTCCGAAAGAGACCAAGATGGGGTGATATCACATCGAAGCAAGCTGCAAGACCATCAATCATCAGATATGCTGGTTCCATTACAAGTTCTCAGGACCAGCCAGGAGCCTCTCAAGCCAGTGTCAGCTCTGCACAAACCTCTATGCAACTTGGCAGAAAATTCAAGAGAAAATGGATAGATTCTCATAATGGATCAGTCTCATCTAGTCAAGATCGGGGGCTCGTCCCCTATCAAACACTGCCGGGCCCGTCACAACCACTGCAATGCGATACTGATGAGACCTTTACAGCTCTCGATATGCAAGCTGCAAATTTAAATGCGAGTTTTCAAATATTATTTCTCACTAATGATTCGTTTTCCCAAGTAAATTTGAAGGAGTGTGTGTGAGCGGTAAATGTGCCACTTATTTTTCTGTAGACCCGATAATTAAATAATGTCGTAATGATTGTTGTATGGGTGTGTGTGTGTGTGTGTGTGTATGTGTGTGTGTGTGTGTGTGTGTGTGTGTGTGTGTGTGTGTGTGTGTGTGTGTGTGTGTGTGTGTGTGTGTGTGTGTGTGTGTGTGTGTGTGTGTGTGTGTGTGTGTGTGTGTGTGTGTGTGTGTGTGTGTGTGTGTGTGTGTGTGTGTGTGTGTGTGTGTGTGTGTGTGTGTGTGTGTGTGTGTGTGTGTGTGTGTGTGTGTGTGTGTGTGTGTGTGTGTGTGTGTGGTGTGTGTGTGTGTGTGTGTGTGTGTGTGTGTGTGTGTGTGTGAACATGTGTTTGAGTGTGTGTGTGTGTGCGGTGCATGCGCCGCGTCTACTCGATAATTCATTGAGACAGTGTAAATTCAATATCGATGTAATGATTGAATGGAATATATTTCCATATAATTATTTCTTATGTTTGATCCGAGCGCTGAAATTTTTTCATTATACATATCAACTGAATTGTATTTTAATGCTGATTTTGAATATCGTTAAATTAATCCGTTTACCTTAATCCATCAAAAGTTATGAGAGAATTGAGAATTTTTGAAGTAGAAATTCAGACGTCGCATAAATTGTTTCTACAGCGCATTTTTATCTGACGCTGTTTCCGCAGCACGTTATAGGCTACTGGTATAAAGGCTAAGGGGTCAGAAACTCAATTTCAACCTTTAAGAATATTTCGGTGTGTGTGTGTGCGTGTGTGCGTGCGTGTGTGTGTGCGTGTGTGTGTGTGTGTGTGTGTGTGTTATTAACAAAATTTGTAATTTTTTATGCATTTGTTCTGTAAATAATGCTATAAGCAAAAAATATTTGAGTTTTATGGTATAGTATGGAAAAAAATGAACGTGATTTTTCCAATTTATAAAATAATGATTATTTCATATTGAAAATAAAACCTTTTTTCTACAGATTAATGAAATAGCACCACCACCATTGAGTGATGAGACATCAGCATTTACTGGACCAATTCTATCACCACCACCAGAGTTCAGTGATGAACCTACATTAGTTCTAGAGAATATGGAATGGCATAGAGGTTTCCTTAATAATATTTTTGGGGAAATGGCTAGCCTAGACGACTTAACCTGTGATATTGACATGCTTGAGGATCCAAAGTGGGCAGATAGTTTTATGCGTGATCATTTATGAGATGTTACTAGTGCAACTGAACCGGGTACTCATAAAGAAATTCCAGCACAGAAAAATACAGGCTGGCTCGATCAAATGTCCCAAAACACCTTGGAATATGTGCTATCAGGCTTAGGGGACCTCATGCCATATCCAACCAATGTTATTGAACAGATTGGGAGTGGTGGTGGTGCTATTGACAATTCTGTGTCACCCCCCACCATTCCGCTTAAAGATATAGCTAGTACTAGTAGTAATACAACAACAACACAAGTATCCCCTCTTCCAGATTTTTTTCTATCCAACTGTGCCTTGCACCAAACAAAAGCCTACAGCACTAAATTCGGTGATCCATTCAACTCTCTAGTGTCGGGGGATATAATAACAGATCCCTTGGCCATTACACATTACTATACTAATAAGATTTGAGCCATTCTTGAACAACAAATGGGGGTGTGGGGGGTGGGGGTCAGTTTAAAAGCATCAATAGCACTAAAAATATTTTTTTTAATGAAAATAAGGGTGAGATGTATTCGAAATACTTGCACACAGATGTTGGCAATTCGCCCACATTTATCAAATTATGGGGAGGTTTTTCTAAATTGGGTAAATAGTATTCAACGTAAGTGGGAAAATTATAACGAGGGGGGTAGTGGAACTGTGGTTTTATTTATTGAAAGTTTAAATGTTAATATATGTAGGTTTAAAAAGGATTTTATTGTAAGAGGTGGGCATGGGGGGAGAGGTCTATTGAATTAAAATATCATTCAGATTTAGAGGGGTGTCAGAGGGTATAACGAATCTATTTCGATACGAGGCTACAGTGTTTCAAGCATGCTTTTTTAATTGCAGCATACAGACCTCTTCAAAAAGATACCACTAGGAAAAATTTGGATAAAATGGCAGTTAATGGTTGGGAGGGTTCAATGTTCCCCAAAGTAGATTTTAAATGTTTAAATGGTCAATTTCCCGTGACACTAAAAGGAATAGATATTTTCGAGCGAGCTAATGCATATTTGAAGATTGGTGTCACAGTGTTACAGCATGAAATAGAATGTGAAGAGGGCCAGCGTTCCGATCAAAAGGGTATATTATTTCCTGTGCCGGCTCCTTCATTTGCATCAGTAGAACATTGGGTGTGGCTTCTATACACCCCACCCACAGATTCCAATTCAATTGGTCATTTCAATCCAATTACGGATATTAGTAGGGTTTTATGTGAGGGTAAAAAGGGGCGTGGGGGTGTATGCTAATGCTGTCCAACATGTCTCTCAAGATTTCGCTCTGATTTAAAGTTAAGACTGCATGCGCTCGGCATTGG